>NC_085138.1:437403259-437705041 GCF_035046485.1 Aedes albopictus
AAGTGCTTAGAAGAGCTCCTAGAAGTATGAATTTCTGAAATAATCTCTGAAGTATTGCTTTTATATGGAGGCATTCCTGGGAGAAGTTCAAATATAACAGTCTTAATACTTTAATACAGCGATTTGAATTCGTTTAGTAAGCCCTATACAAAAGTGTGGTTTGGGAAAATATGATTATTATTTACAAAAAAAAATCATAAGGGTAAATGTGTATTTTCGGCAGCTTTGTTCTCTTCTTCGGGTGTTTTGAAAGCTGTTGAACTCAGCAGATTTGTCCTCAAATCTTTACCAACTAAGCTGAATGATACGACCAAGTTTCAGGAAATTTGGCCGACAAAAACCCCTCATGACGAAGAGAACAAACCTGTGACAAATACACATCATCACCCTATCTAAAAAAATGTATCTGTTGTTATATGTTATGACAAGTTTCCTGTCAAAAAAAGAACGCGGTTCTCCCTCTGTCTCGAGATCATGCAAACGTGCAAAAACTAATATACATATTTGCAATGCATCTTTATAAAACTCGGTACGTTCAATGTATTTTTCCTGAAAACCGCAATTCAATATTATGGAACGGATTATGTTTTTTTTTAATTGTAGATTTGAAAATTTTTGATGTTTGAACCATTTTATCATAAAATTGTTAAACCTTAGGAAGAAATAAAACTGCTTTAATAATTTTCGCTATATATACTACATAGAGTATGGGACCATTTGGGCGGGACCACCTTATTGGGGCACTTGCTGCTATAACTCAGTCAATTTTGAACCGATTGACTTGATTTTTGAGACACGTTCAGATAGGTACAGTATCTAGCCATGTTCAAAAATTAAAGTCATCGGTTTGAAATTGACTGAGTTATAACAGCAAGCGCCCAAAATAGGTGCTCTTGCCCAAATGGTCCCAGAGCCTATATAATGCAGTAGTGTGCGTGAGACAACGCATAACTCGCTGACGAAACGTTCGATTTGGATCGTGCTTGTTTTGCTTTGTTAGTTTTCAACCAGCAAAACAATGGAGAAAATGATATTTCTTTCGAAATCGATTTTTATGAGTCACAAAGTTTGTGAGAACAGCTGACTTAGTATAAATTTTTAGTATAAAGGTCAAACATGACTTTGTCAAAATTAGTTGATTGTTTATTATTATACATATACTTTGTTTATTTCGAAATTGTAGGTTCCGGGCCATTTGGCCGAACGCCATTTGGCCGAATGCCGTTTTGCCGAACGCCATATGGCCGAATGCCGTTTGGCCGAAAAATGAATGATGAACTTAAGTAACCATGTCACTGTACTCCGCATCAATATGACTCGAAAGAAAAGCGTATGATTCAAAGATTTGATATTTGATAAAATTTTGACAGTTTCAACGCCAATTAATCCCAAAACTAGAAACTAGAAAGAATAGCCTATGATTAAAAGAAGGAAATATTTGTGATGATCATAATGGTAGTTAGACCACAGAGGACAGACGTCTATCTTCGCTTTCTGAATTGTGTAAAACTTTGTAGTATGTGGTTATGCTCCTGTTGTGTGGCGCTAGCGTCCCATCACTTACATTGTTGTGTTGTCATTTTTGATTCCAGTGCTCGCCGTTTTTTGGCCGTTTGGCACTCGTGTCGCTTTGTGGGCTAATGTATTTTAACGATGAACACTGCCATCGTGGGGTCAAATCGACTTTATAAGTGGGTCAGTCTCCGTTGGTGGCGTTGAGGTATACATAAATCCTTTACACACGATTTCGACGTATTTTTGTTTGAGCTTAAATGTCTGTCTTCTGTGGTGAGACTGTTAAAAACTTTCTCTGAGTTCTTTTGATCATATTTCGGCCAAACGACCCTTTCGGCCAAATGGCGTTCGGCCAAACGGCATTCGGCCAAACGGCGTTCGGCCAAATGCCTGGACATCGAAATTGTAAACCCAATACCTTTCGCATAAGCTAAATCAATAAACGAAACAAATAGGCAAAATAAAACCCACAACTCGACACTCGTGACGGAACATCTTTCGAGCGAGCTTTTGAAATTTCCCTTTTGGGTTTGGTCTAGTAGCATTCGTCGGTCGGTGACGGCATTTTTCACCCCCCAGGCAAACGGACTGACTGACTGATTGTGTACCGCAGCCAGGCGAAACATTCTTATTAAACTCGAAAAATACGCCAGCCGAGACCGTAAACATGATTCACATTTTATCTACACTTCGACGACGACCCTTCCACCACCGTCTAGTTAGGAGACGACGTCGGCACCATCAAGGACCCCATTTGCCGACCCAAATAGGTTGTTGGATCGGTTGCGCGACAGTCAGAGGCAGAGAGAGAGAGAGAGAGAGAGAGAGAGAGAGAGAGAGAGAGAGAGAGAGAGAGAGAGAGAGAGAGAGAGAGAGAGAGAGAGAGAGAGAATCAATAAGCATAACAGGCGACCGGTTTCAGATGAACACGTGCGCCTTTGACAAAGCAAAGCCAAACCGAGCGGCGCGGCGTTAGGACGGAAGAAATTTCGCTCGACTAAACAACGTGAAAATGGCAGCTCTCGCTCCGTTTGATAAATTGGCTACCCTGCGCCCAAGTATCCAAACAGAAGACAACGCGGTGATGCTTCAATGGTGGTCATGAGGAAAATCATCCTACCAACGAGGCCGTAAAAAAGTAAGACAACAAAAAGGAAAATAAGCGAAACGAGCCCTCCAACGAACTTGGCCGCGCGGTGCCTTGGGGGTGCTTTGGGGAGGGTATAACGACCACTACGGGCATATTTTTGGGGTGTGATCGAAACTATAAACCCCCGGGTTATAATCAACCGCTTTTAGCGCAGCGGTTGAGTTCAGCCCGTGTGGTGGCACTAAAAGGGAAAAGCTTATATATTTATCATACCTAATTGGAATTCATAAGGCGGTTATTTCAGTTTGGCACGGAATAGCTCGATTGGATTAGACCTTGGAGGAAAGCGCTGGCTGCTGCTCGGAATCAACGACCGCCGCCACTGGCAGCCAGCAGTGCGAAAACGTGCCCACGAAAATATTAAGCTTCGTTAAATTGATTTTGAGCATGAGTGAATGAGTTTTCCGAGCCGAGCGTTCAAAGGCGTATGGAAATGGTTTCTCTGCGGGCACATCGGACGAATATTAAATTTTATATCAGAGATGGAATATCAAAGCACATCGCTTAATTTGGTGTTGGTTATATGCAGAAGGTTTTTGAAACATGGTATTTGAAAAATCATTGTCTGAAACAATACTTCTTTTTATTTCATTTGTAATAGACAAAAGAGTTATACATATAGCCGAAACGCTAACCGTTCATACAAGTCTCGCGTTTAGTATCATACAGGGATACAGGCGTATCTACAATGATCGATTTTTGCCTTTCTCGTGCACCAAGGTGTACCGAAAGGCTATATGTTCACTCCAAAAACGAAAATTTGATAGAGCCTCCGGAGGGGTCAAGTCTTATATACCAATCGACTCAGCTCGACGAATTGAGGTGATGTCTGTGTGTATGTATGTGTGTGTGTATGTGTGTGTGTATGTGTGTGTGTATGTGTGTGTGTATGTGTACAAAAAAACTCACATCACTTTTTGGCAGTAAACCTCAACCGATTTTAATGACCGACGGTTCATTCGACGCGGAATCTGGTCCCATTGTTTCCTATTGAAAATGGTTCGGATCGGTCCGGCCGTTCCGGAGTTATGGCCATTTAGGTGTTCCGGACCGGTACCCCTGGAAGGGGCCAGACATGAAAATGCAACAAACCCATGCATGCGACCCATTAAATCACGGTATTTGCTATTATCTGCTGAATGGTAAGCAGGAAAATAGTCTCAGGCCATATCTGAACTGGAAGTGTTCCGGAACTGGTTCTGGGTGTCCCACCGGAAGTGACCAAATATAAAATTGAAAATAACCCATTCATGCGACACATCAATCACCGGCATTTTCGGTAGCCTGATGAACGGTTTGCAAGAAAATTGTATAAGACCATATCTGAACCGGTTGTGTTTCGGAACCGGTTCCGGATGTCCAGCCGGAAGTGGCCAAATATAAAAGAGAACCAAACCCATGCATGCGACACATCAAACAGCGGCATTTTCGATAACCTGATGAACGTTTAGCAGGAAAACAGTATCAGACCATATCTGAACCGGTAGTGTTCCGGAACCCGTTCCGGGGGTCCCGACGGAAGTGGACAAATATAAAGTGAACCAAACCCATGCATGCGACACATCAAATCACGGCTTTTCCTATAACCTGATGGCCGGTTATAAAGGAAGTAGGCTCAGACCACATTGGGGACTGCCGGTTGTATTCCGGAACCAGTTCCGGGTGTCTCCCCGGAAATGGCATTATATAAAAGTGAACCAAACCCATGCATGCCGCACATCAAACAGCGGCTTTTTCGATAACCTGATGAAAGGTGAAAACAAAATTTCTACGCATATGGTCAAATCTCAACCGTTACGTAGTAATTGAACTTTATATGTTTTTTGACTTTGCTTGCCTCCAGTCTTGTTAGAGATCACAGTCATTGACACTTTTTCGTCGATATTCTGCTGCCATTGTCTCCGATATTCGCAACACAAGCAATCACACTACCGTACGAAACAAAAATATCAAACGAATGCACTTGACCACGATTGCGCCTTCGGGAAACGGTTCGGCTTTCGTTATTCTTGTCTTCCTCCACAATGTGTTGGCCATATGTGTGTCGTATTAAAATCAACAAGCAAGAATAAACAAATATTAACATTCATAATCGAAATTGGCTGAAATCCATGCGATACGCTAGAATTAGACAAATGTCATCGTGTCAGGCGACATTGATTTGACCCTCTTTTATATTCATTGATCTTCGTCCTACCACTCGTGTTGTGTGTAACAAGTGCCGAATGTTTACAAGACTGCTTTCCTCAAACTGGCTATAACTTGAAAATGGGCAAGCTTAGCGCAGCTTTTTAACCCTCATTCGAAAGATTATTAAATTTTCTACCAAAAAGATCTTTGAATCTATTGGTTTAGTTAAATAACTTAGTTTTCTAAAGCAAATAAGCTCAAAAGTAGTGTATGGTTTTGTAAATTATCTTTGAAAAATGCGTAATGAATTTGAATTTTCTCTTAGGCACCCTGTTCCGTTCTACAATTCGTTCTTTGACATCAAACGTCTAGCTCCTCTCGTGTTCTTGTAATTCCGAATTCAACGTTGTATATCAGATCATGAATTTGCAACTGTAAAGGTAAGTACTTTTTTGCACACTGTGCCACTGGAGCTAGTGCACGCTGGTATATCATTTTGCATCGCGCTCACAGTCTTGATCATATGCCGAACCACTGCACTGCTGCAGTGGTTATGAAATAAAAAGACAACGCCGCCGATGTGCGGTGTAAGAAAATAAAGGTTTGCACTCACGAACCTAACACCCTGCATTAGAGACTATCGGTAGTATTCCGGAACCGGTTTCGGGTGTCCCAACAGAAGTGGCCAAATCTGAAAGTGAACCAAAGCCATGCATGCGACACCTCAAATCACGGCTTTTTAGGTAACATGATGTACAGTAGACAAAAAAAAATTTTAGACCATATCAGTGTTCCACGGAACCGATTCCGTCTGTCCCGCCGGAATAATTCAAATGTACATGAGAATCAATACATGTCACATGTCACATGATTTATTCGATAACCTAATGAACGGTTAGCAAGAAATAGTCTCAGATCAAATTTTATAAAACAGATCCTTTCCGGGAACCGATTTTGGGTGTCTCGTTATAAGTGGTAATATATAAAACTCTACCGTATCTATGCATGCGACACACTAAATCGCGGCTTTTTCAATAACCAAATTTTAAGAGCTAAGCTAAAAGTCTCAGACGCATATTTGGGAGAATCAAATATGGGACTGATATGCGATGATACGCAGTGTCATACTGGTAGGGGGGGGGGGGTGTTAAGGACTTCGAAAATTCCTAATTTCAGCGTGACATACTTACTTAATGGATGCTCCCCATGCAACACATCAATTCATGGTTTTCTAGGCAACCTGATATCCAGTTGACAAGAAAATAGCCATATATCTATAGATAATATTTGGGACAACCAGTAGTGTCATGGAATCGGTTCCAGGTGCCCGCCGGAAATGGTCAAACGTAAAATTGAACCGAACTCATACATGCTCCACTCAAATAGTGGAATTATGAAAGAGAACAAAACCAATGTTAGCGATAAATCAAATTGTGGCTTTTCTGATAGCCTGATAAACTTTGGGTAAGATGAAAAGTGAAGAAATGATCTAAGTCTTCATATATGCAAGAGAACAAAATCGTGACCAAAGCAATCTCACCAAAGCAAATCACACAATTCCAAATGCCTGCGGTGTTTATATAATGTAGGATGGATCAACGTGTTATGGGAAAATTATAATTTGATCGCATCAACACTAAAAAGCACTGAATAAAGTTTTTACAATCTCCTTTTGCGTCTAAAATTACTGTGACGGCGAACAGCTCTAATGTTCGAAAATGCCGATTGCATCTCTCGCATCGAACCTTTCGAACCCAAACGGATAACAAAGGAAGATCAACGTTGCTCATGTATCCAAAACAAACGTGCATGTGGCCAAACGTATCTCTGCTTATGCAATTGATTTTCTTAATTTATTTCTTATATTTTGCTCTACTATACAAATCAAATTATATCGGTGAGTTGTAAAAACTAACTGCGCAACCGCCTAATGTGAGATTGAATTCGTAGTGTTTGGTATTACATGAAAATTAACTCAACATTTTTCTTAGTTTCTATACATGCAGAGAGTTGATTGATTGGTTCAAACTAGTGGGACAAAAACACATTAAAACTTATTTTTCTACAACAATTGAACTATTAATGTAAGTAAAACCCACGGTTATCTCTTAAAAACCTATGTTTACATGCATTATATCTTAAATTATGTCTTAAATCTAAACAGTCAATCCTAACCTAGAAGTTGCAAGCTAAGGGAGATATTCAGGTGAAGCAAATACTGAAGATTTGTGAGTAAAACTTAGTTTATTATACGTTTTTGTAACACTAACACGGAAATATATTTCAGTTAAAGTTGCCCTGAAACTACAGCGTTTGTGGTTCCGCTTCTAAAAAACTCAGTGACAACAATTACAGTGCCCAATTTCGGTTCATAAGGAGGTCAAATTTTACATGAATCGTATTAAGCATATAAGTGTCCTTAGGATCAGCTAATGTCGACGTAAAGATTATGAATACATATTTGACGAGAAAGGCACTACCACCACTAGGTGGATTAATCTGGGTTTTTCGATTTTCTTTTTGGATTATTCCGGGAAATGCCATCAGTGTTCTGATGATCTCTCGGTGTTTTTCGGTTCCAGACGATTAGGACTAGCATCTAGAATCATGAAAATAACTAAAAATGATTTTCCGGCCAAATTGTTAACGGAAGAGAAAATCGACGATAAGAAATCGATCATACGCGAAAAAATCCGTTCTGATAAACGTGAATAAACAAATATAAATATACCGTCAACTGGAACTAGTTCCAGCTGTCAATATGGGCGTTTTAGAGAACGTGACATCTAGTTCACGGTGTACACTTCTTATTGTTGTTATGGTTGCTATGCATAGTTCCCGTTGCCGTGACTGGGAGTGCACGTAGGCATATCGGAACGAATTTTTTTTTGTGTGCATTGTAGATACGCCCGTATGATACTAAGCGCGAGACCTACCACCACCACAGTACGGGTTCGATTCCAAGTCGGTCCAGGCATTGCATCGGTAATGCCCTTGGTAATTCATTCGAAAATTTCTTTGGAAATGTCTTCGGAAAAACCTTCCGCATTTCTTTCAAGATTTTTGTCGGTATTGTTTTTGGAATACTTTATCTCTGCTATTCGGTATTTAAAAGACAATTACATCGTCTTCGACCTTGCGGCCTCTACAGATTGAACATTACTCACAAAAGTTACACGAAAGTTTTCCCCGACTGGAGCGGGAATCGAACCCACACTCCGAAGCTTATGAGAGACCTAAACGACTGACGCCGCTAACCGCTCGGCATTTCCTTCGAAAACTCCGTCGGTATTTATTATATGAAGCCTTCCTATGAGATTTCTTGAGTAATAACTTGCTTCGGAAATTTATTTAGAAATTTCATTAGCAATTCCATTGGAAATTTCTCATTCAGAGACCTCTTCTATTATTACTTTGAAAACTTCTTCAAAAATTTGATATATAACTTTTTCAAAGATATCCTTCGGCAATTTCTTTGAAAAAAACTCGGCAATTCTTTCAGAGATTGCTTGAAATTTCCTCAGGCATTTCCTTTTGGATTTTTTTTTTTATTTCTTCCAAAATTCCTTTGATGATTTCTCCAACATTTTTTCAAGCATTTCTCTAGTACGTTCGGTAATTCCAAAGAAAACTTCTCAAGCAATTATTTTGGGAAAAGGTTCCAAAACTTCTTCGTCATATGTTTGGGTATTCCATTCAAAAATGTCTTCGGCAACTCCTTTGAAACATATTTAGCAATTAATTTTTGGATTGAATTTGGCCAATTTATTTGAAAAAAAAAAATTCTTCAGGAACTTCTTTGACAGTTCGAAAAAGTAATCCTTTGCAACTTCTTTGGAAACTTATAAGGTAATTTTAATAGAAAATTACCCGTCAATTCCTTTGGGAATTTCGTAAAAAGTTCTTCGGGATTTTTTTGGGTTTGCCTTTGAGAATCGCTACACGATTATCTCCTGGGCGTGTATTAAAAACACCACCCCCGGCAAAGACTGGCGCTTGAGCCTAGCTATTTAGCCCTGTAGTTGGAGGCAATGCCAATGCAAAACCCGTAGCTTCCGGGAAGGTAAGCCCAGCTCCCTGGGTTAGTAGGTTGGTGTCAGGCCCTGCGAGCCAGCCGTAAAAAAGACTAGCACCGGAGAATCAACAAGATTAGAATGCGAACCGATACCAATGGCGACGACCACAGCGACGAAAAGGGACTTGCGATTGGAAGCTCGGTACGTGGAACTGCAGATCTCTCAACTTCATCGGGAGCACCCGCATACTCGCCGCGGGTTCGGAATCGTAGCGTTGCAGGAGGTGTGTTGGACAGGATCTATGGTGCGAACGTTTAGAGGTAATCATACCATCTACCAGAGTTGCGGCAACTCACGCGAGCTGGGAACAGCTTTCATCGTGATGGGTAATATGCAGAGGCGCGTGATCGGTTGGTGCAGAATGTGCAGGTTCAAGGGCCGATTCTTCAACTTCAACATAATAAACGTGCACAGCCCACACTCCGGAAGCACTGATGATGACAAGGACGCATTTTACGCGCAGCTCGAACGCGAGTACGACCGCTGCCCAAACCACGACGTGATGATCTTGACGATAGGGGATCTAAACGCTCAGGTAGGTCAGGAGGAGGAATTCAGACCGACGATTGGAAAGTTCAGCGCCCACCAGCAGACGAACGAAAATGGCCTACAACTCATTGATTTCGCCGCCTTCAAAAAAATGGCCATTCGTAGCACCTTTTTCCAGCACAGCCTCCCGTATCGTTACACCTGGTTACCACTACAAACGGAATCGCAAATCGACCACGTTCTGATTGATGGACGGCACTTCTCCGACATTATCGACGTCAGGACGTCGTGGCGCTAATATCGACTCTGATCTCTACCTGGTGATGGTTACAATGTACCCAAAATTCTCCGTTATTAACAATGTACAGTACCGGCGGCCGCCACGGTACAACCTAGAGCGATTGAAACAACCGGATGTCGCCACCGCATACGCGCAGAATCTCGAGGCAGCGTTGCCGGACAAGGGTGTGCTCGATGTGGCCCCTCTAGAGGACTGCTGGAGTACAGTCAAAGCAGCCATCAACAACGCAGCCGAGAGCACTATCGGGTACGTAGAACGGAGTCGACGAAACGATTGGTTCGACGAGGAGTGCAGAGCGGTTCTGGAGGAGAAGGATGCAGCGCGAGTGGTAATGCTGCAGCATGGAACCCGACAGAATGTGGAGCGATACAGACAGAAGCGGAAGCAGCAGACCCGTCTCTTCCGGGAGAAAAAGTGCCGCTTGGAAGAAGCGGAGTGCGAAGAAATGGAACTTCTGTGCCGTTCACAAAAAACACGTAACTTCTACCATAAGTTCAACGCATCCCCCAAAGGCTACGTGCCGCAAGCCAAAATCTGCATGGAATGAGCTGATCGAAAGGTGGAAGCAGCACTTCGACGAGCACCTGAACGGCGAAGAGAATTTAGGCACGGAGGACCAAGGCAGCGGAGGAAATGACTATGTTAGTGCAGCAGAGGACGGGAACGAACCAATTCCCACGCTGAGGGAAGTTAAGGATGCCATCCACCAGCTCAAAAACAACAAAGCGGCTGGTAAGGACGGTATCACAGCAGAACTCATCAAAATGGACCAACAATAACGTGAGCCGTGAAATACGAAGGCGCATCATCAGTGGAAGTCGTGCCTACTATGGGCTCCAGAAGAATCTGCGGTCAAAAAAGATTCACCCCCGCACCAAATGTACCATGTACAAGACGTTAATAAGACCGGTGGTTCTTTACGGACGCGAGACATGGACGATGCTCGAGAAGGACCTGCAAGCACTCGGAGTTTTCGAGCGACGGGTGCTAATGACGATCTTCGACGACGTGCAGGAGAACGGTGTGTGGCGGAGAAGGATGAACCACGAGCTCGCTGCACTTTACGGCGAACCCAGCATCCAGAAAGTGGCCAAAGCCGGAAGGATACAGTGGGCAGGGCATGTTGCAAGAATACCGGACAACAACACTGCAAAGTTGGTGTTTGCTAACCATCCGGTTGGTACAAGAAGGCGTGGAGCGCAGAGAGCACGATGGGCGGACCAGGTGGAGCGTGATCTGGCGAGTGTTGGGCGTGACCGAGGTTAGAGAGCTGCAGCTACAAATCGAGTATTATGGCGGCAAATTGTTGATTCAGTATTATCATGAATTTGATGTTAACTAAATAAATGATGAATGAATAATAATAAAAATTACTCATGTTTGATCCCTATAAACATAGTTTTATGGTAGAGTTGAAATAAATATCAAAAATTTACCAGATCATCGTATTTTCAACGAATTTCCTTGCAAAAATTCCGAATAATTATGCGACTTTGATGCACTTTGATGAAAAAAAAATTCTAGCAGACTTCATGAAGCAATTTATAGACAAGTACGTAAAGGATCTCTTGAAGGTAATAAAGAGGGTGTCTGTGCCATGCTGCATGTAGTGTTTCCAATACATCACATAAACTAACTTATTCCTGAACCACATGCTTAACTCTATCCACCGGTACGGTTCCTTTCCAGACCACGTTTTCAGGGATACCCTCAAGCATACCGCCAACTATTCTTGCAATTCAGATTTCTCCACGGATTGGTCCAGGAATATCTATATGAACTAGGATTCTTCTAGTATATCTTCTGTCTAAGAATTACTCCAAGTATTTTTTTCCAGAAGTCTTTCAAGAATTCCACTCGATATTCTTCCAGTAATTCTTCTTGGGGTTCCTACAGGATTTTTCCTGGAATTGCTTCAGGAATTTCACATAAAATTCCTCCAGAAATTTCTCTTGGAATTCCTTTCCGGGTTTCGTATTGAATTTCTTTCAGAAAATTTCCTTGAGATTCTTTCAGAAACTCCTCTGGTAATTTATCCATGAATTACTACGTTGATACCTCCAAGAATTCTTGCAAAGTTTTCATCCCACAGATTTCCTCAGAATTTGCTCGTAAGATTCCTCCAGAAAGTCCATTTCGGATTTCTCAACCAACTCATGCTGGGGTTCTTCAAGAAATGGCTCCTCAAATTTCTCCAATGATTGTTCTAAGGATTTACTTCCTACAGAGATAGCTCCATGAACACCCATCAGGATTTCTTCACGGTTTTCACCAGATAATAATCAACAAATTCCTCAAGGAATTTCTCCAGAAATTTATCTAGGATTTTCACCGATGTTGGGGTAAAATGTCACTGCGACAATTGTGGCTGGCATTATGCTCTATATTTCGCCAAACTGAAAACAAATCAACACTATCAGAAGTGACTTTTCTCACAGTCACACGCCATCTGTGTCCCAATCGGCTACTTCATTTCGAATAAAACCTGTTTGGGATGAGAAGCCGAAACTCAATCAACACAAGTTCGCATATGGAAGCGATATGCGTACATTTAACACGCGGTTAAATGGAACCCAAGTAACACACATGTTATATAAAAGTTACGACAGCGCAAGTTTTGGTTGTATAGAAGTTTATTTTACGTTATTTAAACACAATGTTAGAATAACGTAAAATAAACTTCTATACAACCAAAACTTGCGCTGTCGTAACTCTATTATAACATGTGTGTTGCTTGGGAAGCATGTCCGCATATGACCTCCACGTCAACATCCTGTTCAACATCATATAAGGCTTCGTGTTAGCTGGGAATGGGGGGGGGGGGGATGAAAAGTCCCAAAAAAATGACCAAGTGGTTTATGGACAGCCCCTTATGGTACTGAGTATTCCCAAGTAACAATCAGCATGCCTTGAAGGTTTATTCATGTTTTATCCTGGTTTTATACGAGCATGTCAAAAAGCTAGTTGTTCTAAATTAGTTTTATGTGGTAGTTTTTTACTTTGAACCTTTGGCGTTCCATAAAACTATCATATAACTTCTACTATAAACATCTTCAGTTAAAGACTTGCAAGTAGACATGAAATGGTTTTATCACTTCTAATATACCATTTCAATAAAACTTGCATTTGCGGTTGTTATCGGAGAGATTTTTTTTGTAAACAAATCCACAAAACTGTGAGGCAATGCATAAAACCAACAAAAGATTTCGTGGCCGTAACATAAACCAAAAAAATGCTGTGATAAAACCGCTAGTTCTATCATGAGCTCAGTTATGACTACCTCAGGAGGGTTAGCCCTATTGGAGGAATCATCAGGAACACAGAGTTTTATCAGAAAAATATGTCGCCTAGCCGGGATAATTTATGTAAATACAGAAAAATTATTACTCAATTTTATGATTTTACGTACAGCTTAATATCAAATTAAACCATACAACACGTTCCCATCATTTTATGTTGTCAGAAAAATTACCTAATGTCTTTTAAACTCCGCTGTGTTGAAAAAACCTTTTTTGCACCCAATTCCACCGAGTAAATTGAATGCATTTAACTTCCAAATTATGCATAGTTTGTGTGGCGCACTTAGTTTTTGTCATTATCACAGTCACATTCACCACAAATTTTCCGTGGCATGTCTCCTGACACGTATTAAAAAGGAAAACAAATCTGAATTCCATATCTGCATCTTTCCAATTAATGGCTGGATAAACTACCAAGCATAATTTATTCTGACGATCGAACATTGAGAGTGAAAAATAATCAAAACAATTATTTGACAAGTCAGAAGATGGTTTTATTTAGAAGATTGATAAAACTATGATACAACCCGAAATCCTAAGCCTGTTTGCATACGAAGTCCTGTAGACTCTAATAAGACTGGGCCAACTAGCCAGAACGTGGGCTTATTGAGGCATACAAGAACTCGAGAGCATTTTCAAGTCAGCATCAATGGTTTTATGTTTAGGATTTTTGAATCGCTAAAAAACTTTGATAAAATTAAAATTGTTACTAGGGATTATAAAATACAAATTATGATACTAAATTTCATAAAACTAAGAGAACTGATCATTTTTTTCCCGAATACATCGTTTTTGATGTTCAACTTATTCGATTGATATTGTATGCCGGCAACATGTTTAAAGATCGCTCCAGGAAGTATGGACGCAATAAGAAAATACATAGTGGTATTTTAAAATTATTGATTACTAGTTCTTTTTGAAAGCCACATCCTATTGATCAATTTATTCTCTCAGAATTTGTACTTTCAGCGGAACATCATCGAAAAAATGTGCACAAATGATGTACAGAGCTTGAAAGGTCACTTAGGAAGTGAGCAAAATACGGAGAAAGTGAGAAAACCGTGTAAGCAGCTATCAGCAAACACGGTGGGAATAACACGTTTGATAATATGCAAAAATTGGGTAAAAATAAAGATACTTCTAACCCTTATTTGAATAATTTATAATGAAGATATTTGAGCACAAGAAAAAAAAAAACTTCTAACTTACACAGAACGGCAGTCGACTAAAAAAGTTACCATTTCGAATTCCAATGATCGTGGCAAAGAACGTTTGAATATTCGATCCTTAAGTAAACAGAAACATCCAAAACAAAGCTCGAAACAATTACCATCGATCAGGCCCAGACTACCTAAGACTAAGTGCGTCCATACATTCTGGGGCAGTCTTTAGTAAATTATGGGGCAACCCAACCCCAATGGTGCACATAAACTTTGGTTTGCAATGCAAGGCTATCTCCCCAATCAATCTATAAAACCAATTAATACTAAGAAAAAACAGCGCTCAATCTTAATAAAACTTCCAATCTTGCTACTATCCTGTCGCATGTCGTTTGCAGTCCTGTCGATAAAAGTAATCACATTAATTTTCAATTCAAGCTTCTGGACCAGTCAACCGTCGTCGTCGTCGACAACGTCCTTCCAGGAGTGAGATTTGCCCACTTTAGACTCTCCCGCCGCTGTTGTACACACAAAGCCATCGAGCCAGCCAGCCAACCATCCAGCCATCTAATTTTATTTCACTTTGTACACACCGGAAAAACAATCAACAACAGCAAGAACAACATCGGCAACTTGGAAGAAGGAAAACACCAACCGACAGCAGAACCCGCGTCCACGCTTCGTTCCCCATCTTCCCAGCCGGAGCTGATGATGGTCGGTCGGTCGGTTGAACTTGAACCGTCTTTGCAGCCTCCTCCTCGTCCTCCGCCTTCTGGCGGCCGGCATCGATCCAGAGACGGAGCGGTTTGTCTCCACTTTCAAAGTAATTTTCCAACTACAATGAACCAACCCCCAGGACGAGGGGAGGAGCCCGTAACCGACAGTTACGGGCAAAAAGTTTTATCCTGTTTTATCTTATGTGCCTCACGTCGACAATAGTTTCATGTTGCTAACGGCACCTAAGATGCTGTGTTCTGTTCTGGTCTGGGAAAGGAAATCTTGGCGAAAAGTAAGTACCTACACTCACCACTGTGTAAAATGGGTTAGAATAACAGGACAATTCAATTTAGAACGAGTTCATGATTTTATGTCAAGATCGTATGTGCCTCTTGGTTCGGTTGGCTTGGTGTATTAATGTAACATCCTCTTCCCGGTGGGCGCAGTTGCTTTTTATTGACGGTAGTATAATTGAAATTTCATCTGATAGGCGTTATATTGATTCGACAGAGGGGTTAATGTTCCACTTGTAAGGCCAGCTGGACGATTCTGCTGAAGTGATACCTGTGTAGGCCTCCGATATTCAAAATCACCTCGAAGGACTAAAGCTTACGCCCTAAACATTTTATGTTCAGTGGTTTGGGTTGTTTGAATATTAAAGTATATATTCAATCAGATAGTGGCTCTGCTGGTTCTTCTGAGAAGTGTGCGTGTTTAGATACCGTGGAATCGAATATGTTGACCTAAAATGTAGCTGGAGGATCAAAGAGAAACAAGTCAACTGGCAATCAATAACCAAACTTGTGCGAGTGGATCGTTCACCGAAAAGCTCATACAGTTTAGAAGGCTAAAATTTGACGTTAGTCAGCTGATGATTAATTTGCAGTGTTTGCAATTATCACCCCTTCTCCCAAAAATTGAATTCTTTTTCCAGCACTCCGCAAGCCTCGTTGGATAAAAGTAAGACTCATGTAGACACATTCTTTTAGAAAATTCTACTGAAGAAATCAGAAGCATCCCCTAGGATTCTATCATGATTTTCTCCATGGAACCAGAAGTTCTGTATTTCTTTTTAACTGAAATTTGAAGCACTTGGCTGGTTCGTCGCCGCATCCAGAAGTTCTTACAAGGATTGTTTCAGAATTTATTACAGCCAGCAATTTTTTATCAGAAAATGGTTCCACGGTTTCTTCAGAAACTCGTACAGGTATATCTTAGGGAATTTCTACTGAGACTTCATTAGAGATATCCACAGGAATATCTCCTGGAATTACTATACTTTCCTAGAAATTTCTCCATCTTTTCCTCAGAAGAAACATAGTAAATTTCTCAAGAGTTCGATCGTTTTCCTCTTTGATTTTTTTTGAGAAACTCTTCCAGATACTATCATATATATAAAATTCCAGCGTTGTCTGTCTGTCTGCCCGTAACGCTTTGAAATGCTTGGTTGAAATGTTTCACCATAGTTGTATCAAATTTCTAAAAAAACGAGAACATTCTGGATGTTTTTTTGACTTTCCAAAAATAATAAGAAGAACCTTCTGGAATGTTCAGGAACATCAATATTCTAAAAATTCTAAGAACTTTCTGATAGTTCTAGAATAACGTTCTAGAATGCTCTAAAATGTGGAACTTCTTAAATTTTTGAGAATCCCTTTGAAGTTTCTGGACACTTCAGAAAGTAGAAAAAGAACCTTCTGAAGCATTATGGAACATCTTTTTATGGCGTAACGTTCCAACTGGAACAAAGCCTGCTTCTCAGCTTAGTGTCTATGAGCTCAGTTATTAACTGAGAACTTCGTCTTCTAATAACCACTTCTAAGTTGATGATGATTAACCTGGGCTTGTTAGGGGAATATCTGTAAATAAAAGAAAATCGGGTTAAGTACGGTTCCTTTGAATTCCACTAAGAATTTGCATCCTTTGACAGATACGTATTTCGACCTCAACTGTAAGGTCGTCTTCAGTGTCTTGTACTTGACTCGACTCAAGTCTCGACAGAGTCGAGTCAAGTACAAGACACTGAAGACGACCTTACAGTTGAGGTCGAAATACGTATCTGTCAAAGGATGCAAATTCTTAGTGGAATTCAAAGGAACCGTACTTAACCCGATTTTCTTTTATTTATTCACTTCTAAGTTGTTAAACGATTTAGAAAAGAACCTTCTAGAATGTTCTAAAGCATGAAACTTTATTATATTCGGAAAAGGTTATGGACGTTAGGGAACGAGCAAGGAAGCAAAAAAGAACCTTCAAGAATGTTCTGGAACATAAAAATTCAAAAAAATTCCAGAAACCTCCTGAAAGATACTGAACGTTACAAAAGTAAAACAATCATCTGAGATATTCTGGATATTACACTTCCTCAAATATTGAAAACTTTCTGTGCATTACTGAACGTTTCAAACAGAGAAAGGAGAAGAACCTTCTGGAATGTTCTGTACACTTTTCATTCTTAATTTCAAGAACTTTCTGGAAGTTAATAAAAGTTCAAGAAAGAAGTAAAGGGCCTTCTAAAATGTTCTAGAACACCAAAATTCATAAAATTTCGAGACCTTTCTAGAGATTACTGAATGTTTCAGAAAGAAGAATAATAATCTACGAAAATGTTCTGGACAATCAAAATTCTTAGAACTTTTGAGAAGGTACTGGACAAAAACAAGACAAAGACCTTCTGCAAACTTTTTTAAATTTACGAAAAGTGTCTGATAGTTTGTGAACGTTCCAGAAAGAAAGAAAAATATCCTTAAAGAAGGTTCTAGGACAACCAAATTCATAAAATGTTTGAGAAATTTCTGGAAGCTACTGAACATTCCAAATGAAAACAGAAAGAAATCTCTGGAATATTCTGGAACATTAAACTCTCAGATACTTTCTAGAAGTTACTGAATGTTTCAAAAAGAATAAGAAAACTAACCTTCTGGAATTTTCTGGAACACATTTTTGATTGCCGATTATGTTCAAGAAGATTGTCTTCGTTCAAGAAAAAAAAATGTCAAATGGACCTTCCCAAGTTTCCCATGATATTTTTCCAGGAATTTCCCCCAGGAAAAAATCCTCCTGAGATTCTTTCGGGAAATTCTATGGAATTTTATAAAAATAAAAAATAAACTTTTAGGGATTTTTACAGGAATTAGAATGGAGATTTCTTGCAAGACGGGCTTGGTGGTCTAGTGGCTACCGCTTCTGATTCGTATGCAGAAGGTCATGGGTTTAATCCCTGGCCCGTCCCTTTTCATCCTACTTTGTATCTTTCTATCCACTTCCTCCATCTCTCTCTCTCTTTTCTCTACATATACAACTCATGTATATTCATATGTTCATAGCCATCGCTAGAACCAGAAACGAATTGAAAAAAAGTCGTTTCCCTCCCTTCTAATTTCCACTCACAGCACAGCGTATATAACGCCTACAAGTTATGCAACCAAAGCGTGCTGTGCCGCTTGACCTTATTCACCTCATTCACCACACAATCTATCACTTTACGAACACTATAAATGGAACCCCCTATCCATGGATCGCATCACCGACCCAACGGTGACTCCCAGATCTCCCATCCTTTCCGTCTAACAAATACCCCAGTCCGTGCTAGTTGTGGGGATGCAGAGGTGATCTCGGTCTTTAGTAGCAACGACCAGCACACTCTAACATTCCTTTCCCTTCCCAACTGACTATAAGGACGTGGCCGGCGCCGGCATTGATCCAAAATGTATGAGCTGCTAGAATTGCACTTTGAGAATAAGTGGAGTGTCCCAGCCCTTATTTATTTGGATCTCAGTGCAATTGGTACCAGCTCAGATCAATCACGGAGTAGCAACCATTGACATGTGTAGTCAGATTTGATCGTTTTGATCGTTTTTGATCGAATTAGAATGGAGATTTCTTGCTGATTTAGAAATATCTCTAGGGAATCTTTCGGTATTTGAAGGATTTCGTTAGGAATTTCAAAAAGGAATTTCTTCAAAAAATCTTCCTTTTTAAACAAAATACCCGTTTAAATATCCTGCGGAAATTCTACTGAAATTTCTTGAAAAAATACCTTCAGGGGTTCCTGCAGAAATGTCAACAAAGGTGCTTATTTGCTTATTTAAATTGCTCCTTTTGGCCGGGGCCCGTGGCGCAGTGGCTACACGTTCCCCGGCACTTCGTCAGTTGCTCTTCCCCCCGAGAGCGGCTGGCACTCTTCTGATCTCTCATAGCTCAAACGGACCAGGATAATTGGATATCGGCGAATGGCAACCCCTAATGGACGACCCCCAATCGGACTGGAAAAGGAACAAACAGCCACACATCATTTTATCATCCATCATTCTACCAAGGACAGGGTAGAAAAGTGAAAGCAGCACAAAGGCAAACCAGTTCGATATAGTAGAATAGGAATATAATAGAATACATTTAGGCGCTGTACATGGAAGTGCAGCCGCCAATTGGAATCGCTCACGTAGTGCCCTAGTGGACAAAAGAGCTGTAAAATAGGTTAAGTGGTTAAGAATAAAAAAATTGCTCCTGCGATTTCATCAGAAGCATCTGCTCGGATTCCTTCAAATATTTTTCCACAGATTTTTTTCAGCAGTTCTTCCAGAATTTGCACAAAAAGAACCAGAAAAAAATTGCAAATTTCTACAGGAATCAATTAAGGCTTTTCAAAAGGATTCCCTGAAGGTGCTTGTGGAGATTCGTAGAAGAATTTTTTTTTATCTGTATTAACGAGATTTTTAGCCTTAGGCTAGTTCATCTCGGGACCCACACTTTACTTCCCTTCCGAAGGAAGAACTCACTCTTTGTGAGTATGTCGGGAGTGGGATTCGATCCCAGGTCCTCGGCGTGACAGTCACGGGCTTTAACCATCACACCAGACCCGCTCCTCGTAGAAGAAATTTTAGAAAAGATTTCGAAGGCATTACTGCATTGAAACCCTGAAGCAATTTCTGAGATTCTCCGGAGATGACTGGAGGAATTCCTGGATTAATCCTCGAGGGAGAACCAGAAGGAATCTCCGAAAAAAATCCTAAAAGAATTTCATAAAATATATGCTTCAGGCGGAATTCTGGAAATAATTCTAAGAAAAAACTCCTGGATGAATTTGTGAAGAAATTTCTGGAGAAATTTCTTGAGGAATTTGTTAGAAAATTTTCCGTTCCCGAGGAAATCCCAGAAGTGATTTCTACCAGACACCATTCAAAAGTTTTTGGAGGAATTTTTAGTGAAATTTGTCAAACAACTGAACAACTGAAACAACTGAATTACTTGTATCGCAAGATATAAGAGAAAGACCTGTTCAAATTTTGCATGGATTCTTTAAGGATTCGCTGAGAACGTTTCTGAAGGGCGAAATGAACCAGCTGAAGGCTGAAAATTTCGATAATAAATAAAAATAATAATAATAATAATTTTTGAAGGAAAGGAAGCACTAAATGAAAACCAGAAGGTACTGAAAACCCCTCTTCAAATACCCATGAAACTATTTCTTGAGTAACATCCTTGACAAGTGCCAAGGAATAAAGCCCTGGAAAAACTCTGGAGGAATACCTGAAAAATCTCTAGTGAAATACCAACAAGAATTTGTGAAAGATTCCTCAAAGGAGCTTTTTGCAAAAATCTGTAAAGGAATTTGCGAAGAAACAAATGCTGAACTTTCTGGAAGAATTCCTGCAATAATTTTATGATATAACTAGTTGAACCCGGCAAACTTTGTCTTGCCTACTGCGTTTTTGACGTTTCAAGTCCCTAGCCAAGCCCAAGTCCCCGTTCAAAATGTATGAAATCCAGATTTTTAAAAACTCGCAATTTTCCCATGTTTTTGGCCTCATAAACCTTCCTTGGGTGAAAACTAACAGAACAAAACTTAGACGACCCAAATCGGACCATACGTTCGCAAGTTATGCGCGGTCCCACGTATGCCACTGCATTTTTATATATATAGATTATACAAAAGAAATTTATGCCGGGACGACATTTTTTTGAGAAATCTCTGGAGGAATACCTTTTTAAACCCCTAGAAGAATTCAAACAAGAATTTATGGATAAGCTCGTTTGCATCCCAAGATGGCAAACCAATGGCGGACTTTTGTACCTACTGGCGGTTTCAATTGCACAAATGTTATGATAAACCAACGCACCGGATCTTCTCGAGAGGGCAAGCACATAATAAAAGTTACACTGTAGCTAGAAGATTACTTCTTGAACTTTGTGCGTATGAGGTTCTAGTACAATGTTGAACTGGAATTCCCAGACGTTTGACCTCAATAAAAAAGGCTGCAGGAAATTGAATAGATTTTCTGAAAGAATTCCTTCAGAAATTTTTAAAGCAATACATGTACGAATTTCTTGAACAATCTCTGAAGGAATTTCTTTAAAATCCCTGAAAGAATTCATGGAGGAATGGCTGGAAAAAAATCCGAAGAAACCCTTGGAGTACTTCTAAGAGAACTTCTTCAAAATTTTTTTGAAAAACTCTTGAAAACAATCCCAGGAGGAATCCTTAGTTTCGGTTTATGTTTTTGGTTTCTTCATTTTTAATTTTGGAAGAGTTTAAAACTTGAACTTCATAAGAAACGCCACCTTGAATTTCCTGGTCACATATTTAGACTGCAACCATCTTTCCCATATGCATACCTTTAGATATCTTTAGAAAATCCTCCAGGGCATCTTTAAAAAGAATGTGAGATCCAATTTCTGCAGGGATTCCTATAGAAACTGCCCTAGGGGTCCCTTTACATTTTTTTTTCGAGGGATTCTTTCAGAAAATCTCCCATGGCTTTTACTATAAAATCATCTAATAATTTCTTCAGAAATATCTCCAATTTTCCACCAGAGATTACTTTACAGATTTCTCCAAGGATTACTTTGAAAAAAACTTACACAGGTTTTTCGATAATTATTTCATGGACTCTTGCTGAAGCCCGTCCTACGATTCATTTAAAAAATCTTTAACGAGTTCTAGAAAAAATCTCCCAGATATTCGTTAAGAAATTGTTTCAGAGACTCCTTTTGAAACTCCTCAAGGATTTGCTTAAAAAATTTTCAGTGAATCCTAAAAAAAAATCAATCAGACATTCTTTCAGCAAATTCCCTTAGACTTTAGAATGTCTTCCAGAAATTTCTCCAAGAACTCCTTAAGAAAGTGTTTCATCGATTACTTCCAAAAATGTTGCATGGATTCCTTTAGAAAATACTTGCAGATTGCCTTTCAAAAAATCTTGCATAGATTGATCCAGAAATTTATCTAAGAATTTCTTCAGTCTTTTTTTTTTCATAGATATTTTTAGATTTTTTTCAAAGTATCTTGAAAATCTGCCATTAACTTTCTCAAAAAAAAAAATCCATGGAGTTCTTTTTCCAGAAAATAATTCACGAATACATTGAGAATCAGACATTCAGAACTCCTTCAAAATTTTCTCAGAAGCTTTCTAAAGAATCTTCGCGAAGGATTGCTTTAGACATTATACAAGAGATTATTGGGGAAATTCCCAAAGTTTATCCACATTCCTTTAGATATCATTTCAAGACATTTCTCTTCCAGAAATTGCTCCAAGGATTTCTTAAAAAAGTATTAAAAAATCCGCCAAGGAATCGTTCACAATTTTTTCTACAGATTTTTTCGGAGATTCCTATTAGGATTCTTTATAAAAAGCTGGAAGACATACTGCAGAGATTCCTGCAGAAATTCACACAGATATTTCATAAAAAATTCCGCAGGGTATTCCTCAATGTATTTTCTAAGAAATTCTTCCAGGATTTCCTCCAAGCGTACCTCTAGGAATTTATCTATGGATTACTCAAAGAATTCAATAAAAACTTTTATTAGAGGATATGATTTTTTTTTCCAAAAATATCTCAAGAGATTTTTTAGGTATTCCAACAGGGATTTTCATGTGTTTTTTTTTTCAGGTATTCCTTCAAGAGTTGCTTTATAAAATCCATCTATGGATTCTTAAAATATTTCTATTTTTTTTTCAGGATTCTTTCGGGAATTCGATACTTTCGGAAATATCTTCGGAAATAGAGTTCTTTAGTATTCAGAGAATTAATTCTGAATTTTCAACGGGGATTTCTTCAAAAGTTGGAATTGCTCAAGCGGTTCCTTCAGAGATTTCTCCAGTAATTCATCCATGGGAATGTACCAGTAAAGAGGAGCTGAAATCAGAGAACCTTGACTAACTAGCTCTGAGTTTACCACGACAGCACTCGAAATAATTTACCACACACCTTTTGAGTAATCTGCCAAAGCATTACAAAGACCTTTTTAAGGAATGTGTTACAAATTTTGGAATTCAACCAGCTGAGCATACTGAGATAGTATGAAGCATCTGCTAAATATATCAGGAATATATTACAATTCTCAGTGAGGATGTCATTTGAAATGTTGAAAGAAGTTTGTTAGAAAGCTTTGAGGAAAAATCTTACGAATGGGCAGTTTGCATGCTTCGTCAAAAAATTTTGTCATTGCTAAGGGATCTGTAAAAAATATCGCCAGAGAATCACCCCATACACCCGCTCATCGTGATCATCAGCAAAGCAAGAGATATTTAAAAAAAAATGAAGTCAGAAAGGGAAGTATGAGTTGGCGCTATTATGGGTGCTTCACAAAACAGTTTATTGATATGAAGTGCTCCGCGTCAAAAGGCTGAAAACCCCGGCGTTATAAGCCATCATAATACAAAGTGCAAGTTTTAAACTCATTGGATATTAAAATTTTTACCATTACAAAATGAACATAAAATTGAGCATAGGACTGTGTCCGATACGTTTCGTCTTCGACTCATCAGTACAGAGCAGTGCTACTTGCACACCTAAGCAGACGTTAAGTCTAGCAGAGCCTAGTACTCACTTAGTACTCTCTTAGCTCAAGTAAACTACTGTGCGAAAGATGATCTGGGTTCCAAAATGCACTATGTCGTTCTGAGTACTAAGTGAGTACTAGGCTCTGCTAGACATTACGTCTGCTTAGCGGTGCAAGTAGCACTTACTTACCTTACCGGTCAGGCTAAGGCCGGGGTGGCCTCTGCTGTACATAGTAGCCGCCTCCATTCCACTCGGTCCATGGCTGTTTGTCTCCAGTTCCGCACTCTGCGTAGGGTCCGCAGATCGTCCTCCACTTGGTCCACCCACCTAGCTCGCTGCGCTCCACGTCTTCTTGTACCGGTCGGATGACTATCGAGAACCATTTTAGTCGGGTTGCTATCCGACATCCTGATGACGTGACCCGCCCACCGTAGCCTCCCGATTTTCGCGGTATGGACGATGGTTGGTTCTCCCAGCAGCTGATGCAGCTCGTGGTTCATTCGCCTTCTCCAAGTCCCGTCTTCCATCTGCACTCCGCCGTAGATGGTACGCAACACCTTCCGTTCGAAAACTCCAAGGGCGCGTTGGTCCTCTGCACGTAGGGTCCATGTTTCGTGCCCATAGAGGACGACCGGTCTAATCAGCGTTTTGTTGATGGTTAACTTCGTGTTACGGCGAACTTTATTCGATCGTAGAGTTCTGCGGAGTCCAAAGTAGGCACGATTTCCTGCCATAATGCGCCTCTGAATTTCTCTGCTGGTGTCGTTGTCGTCGGTCACCAGTGAGCCCAAGTACACGAATTCTTCAACCGCCTCGATTTCATCACCGTCGATATGAATTCGGGGTGGCGGGCGCGGTGATTCCTCCCTGGAGCCCTTTGCCATCATGTACTTTGTCTTCGACACATTAATGACTAATCCGATTCGCCTGGCTTCACTCTTTAGTCGGATGTACGTTTCTGCCATCGTCTCAAATTTACGAGCAATAATATCAATATCATCGGCGAAACCAAGCAGCTGAACGGACTTCGTGAAAATCGTCCCACTCGTGTTTATCCCCGCTCTTCGTATTACACCCTCCAAAGCAATGTTGAACAGCAAGCACGAAAGACCATCACCTTGCCGTAACCCTCTGCGAGATTCGAAGGGACTCGAGAGTGTCCCTGATACTCGAACTACGCACATCACTCGATCCATCGTCGCCTTGATCAACCGTATCAGTTTATCCGGGAATCCGTATTCGTGCATAATCTGCCATAGCTGTTCTCGATCGATTGTATCATACGCCGATTTGAAATCGATGAACAAGTGATGTGTGGGCACGTTGTATTCGCGGCATTTCTGCAACACCTGGCGGATGGCGAACATCTGGTCCGTTGTAGCGCGTTCACCCATAAATCCAGCCTGATATTGCCCCACGAACTCTCTTGCAATCGGTGATAGACGGCGGCATAAAATTTGAGAGAGTATCTTGTAGGCAGCGCTCAGTAGTGTGATCGCGCGGTAGTTCCCGCAATCCAACTTGTCGCCCTTTTTGTAGATGGGACACACGATACCTTCCATCCATTCCTCCGGTAATACTTCCTCCTCCCAAATCTTGGTAATGACCCAGTGTAGTGCTCTCACCAGTGCTTCTCCACCGTATTTCAGAAGCTCGCTTGGTAGTTGATCTGCTCCAGCGGCTTTGTTGTTTTTCAACCGGCCAACCTCCTCCTCAATCTCTTGAAGGTCAGGGGCCGGAAGTCTTTCGTCCTGTGCACATACTCCTAGATCTGTTACCACGCCACCTTCGGTACTTGCAACGTCGCCATTGAGGTGCTCATCGTAATGCTGCCGCCACCTCTCGACCACCTCACGCTCGCTCGTGAGAATATTCCAAGTAGCAAGTAGCACTGCTCTGTACTAATGAGTCGAAGACGAAACGTATCGGACACAGTCCTAAGTAAAATTGGTTATGTGCACTTGGCACATTTGGTTTAACCATTTTCTGTTGACCAATAAAATTTTATTTTTTATTTTATTTTATTTTATTGATGCACAAGGGGGTCATAGGGCCAAGTCTCCAATGCAAGTCCGAGAACTTGCATTGTCCATAATACACCTTTGAATTTGGGAGTAGGCATAGCAACCTCTTTAGCTCTGCGGCTTTTAAGTTTTGCGTGGCCTTAAGGATTAGGAAAGGTGGGAAATCGATGTGGTGTATTGAGCTGTAAGAGAATGTGTTGTTAGTTGAATGGTCAACGTAATTTACCTTTGGGTCGCTTGTTTGGGGTAAGCGTTTTGAACATACATACCGTAAACTGGGGTGTAGTTGATCAGTGGGGTGAACCTGATCACTCAATTATCCACGAATATCGACTTTCAATGAAGTTACCATTCCATTTTACTGTTACGTCATTGGATTGCGAATGGTTAAAATATAATTGTTGCTTCCTTGAAAGTCGATATCCGCGGGTAATTGAGTGATCAGGTTCACCCCACTGATCAACTACACCCCAGTTTACGGTACTGGTTTTGCTGGGTTGCTCTTTACTATTTTCGTTCGATCGTGTTGTTTTTTTGTGGTAGGTAGTTGTGATTAAATTATGGTTATGTTCTTGGAATGCTGCTTCGTCCTCATCGCCATCTCCATCGAAATACGAAAAGCCTATGTCATTTGCTGCCTGCGGTTTCTAGCAAATCGTCTTCGTAGTCCAACTTCACCATCTCCTGCTACAATCGCTTCGTCGCTTTCTTAAATTCGGCTGTCATTACCAATGTCCTTCCAATTCCAACGAACATCCGTCCATATCCACCTCTTGTCTTGTCTACCGCTGGATTTCCACGTGAAATAAGGTCTTTCAACTTTTTCCCGGGATTTTGTAGATTAGTGCTTTATGCATGCTTCCTTTCCTGAGGCTTCGGAGCACGTCTTAGACATGGCTGAGTACAAACAATGCTCATCTCCAGCAATATTTTTAACCAGCATCGCACCACCGTCGTACTGCATTACTTCCATTCTTCACTGCTATCCCTGCTTACTGCTATCACTCATGATACTCAGATACATGAAAATATAAAAGAAATGTTAGTAGCGCTTTTGGTGATATTTCACGACGGCCATTCAGAATGGTTCAACGGATGCAGATGCGAAGATCATCCCTGCTGACTAGCAGCGTTCATCAAACTCAGTTGAAGATGAAACTTAAAATATACGAACACGAAGAGCAACAAATAGACGAACGCGAATATTCTAAAAAAAAAAGAATGATCTTCCATCCGATCTTCAAGTGATCCTCACAAGCAGCATCTTTCGTTCAGGCACTTTTGAATGTCCGTATGCAACTTGTTCTCACAAGAAATCTGCCTCGACCAAGTTGGCAGAACGCGCCCATACCCCTTTCTGAACCGAAGGGCAGGGTGGTTTAACCATTTTCTGTTGACCAATAAAATCGAGGTTAAATGTACATAAAATCGAAGTACATAAAATCGAGGGTCTATATAATCGAGGGTCCACAAAATCGAGGTATAGGTACTTGTATTATTTTTCAAAATCACGTTTTAAGTTTTTTTCGGATAACACCTAACTAAACTCACACAAGTCCTCCCCAAAAAGTAACTGCAAAATGCCAAAATGGTTGTCCGAGGCCATTTCACGTGTCGCTAATCGCGGGTATTATTTTGAATTATGTCATCTGCCCTGACCCGGTCAAGGCAGGCAGGCACCTGAGCCTTGGGAAAGCCGCAAGCGGAGAATAAAACGAGCAATCAAGGAATCAGCTCAACCAAATTGCCCCCGCGTGCGCTCGTCTACTAACTAAGCAGCGAAGCTTTCCTTTCACTTTTTTTTTGAACGTGGCTACCAGCTCATGTTTACACAATCCGCGCACACTGTCTGTGGGGATCCTTTCAGAGTTTCACAGACAGACGTGGCGTGGTGGAACGATTTGCTCCACGTGGTCGAGGTACTTTGCTGCTTTCGCCACCTCCTCCTGATGCCTTCTCCAGGGATGGAAAATGATGAAGATTGCAGCTGAGCAGACACAAACCAAAACAAACATATTTGTGAACAACAGGGGCCCGAGAATACTCGCACTTTTTTATTCGTGAGTAAACGAAGCTGGCAAGCACTCGCGTGTGATTCGCGAAGCTTCGTGAGTGTTTTTGCATTTTGACGAAAAACGCATTTTAACGACTGACAGTGCTGCTTTTCAGGAACAATGAAGCATAAAGCATTAGCTTGTGTTGGATAATTACTGGATTTGCTATTATAACCACAACAAAATACATTTTCCGCACCTCCACTAGTTCTTCACGAATAAAAGCTCATGAGTGTTTCTGTTTTTGTTTTGTTTCTTACTCACGAAGCAGGCGGGTGCGAATAAACTCACACACTGTTTACTCTCGGAATCGTGAGTAAACCTTGTGTTGGCTTTACACTCGCGAATTGCTTCATGAGGAGAGTAATTCCATCACTGGCCTTCTCACGTAGAAAAGCGGCGGCGGCGATGATGGCGGTACGGTGGCCAACGCAACGGAGCAAAAAAGTTCTCTGTTTATTTTCCGCTTTACTTCTACTGCCTTGGCTCGAGGATGAAAACGAATCTCCTTCAGAAGCTACTGCTGATGGGGCCCAGTCTGGTTGATAGCTACCTACACAGCATCGTTTATGGACCTATATAGTGTGCTAGGGTGCGTTTTGTCGGTTGCTCCATGTGGGTTACATATCAAACCCTGTCGGGTATACCTAGAGAAAGTGCCAACGGTTTTCCACCATCTGGAATGTTTTTTTTTTTTAAGTTATAGGCCATGCGAATGGCTGTTGTGAGATGGCTTTTTTCTGATTTCGGTTGCCGATGGGCTACGGTTTGGATTTCAGAATCATCACGATATGAACGGTGGAACACACAGATTGCGATGTTAAGCTGACTTTGAGGTTTTTTTTTGTGACGTGGAACGCATATGGCGTGGGGTTTGTTACAGATGAAAATTTGAAGGGGATTGTTTGGTGTTGCTGTAAACATTCCAATTCAAGTAATCGAAAATAGTTAAATTTGGATGAGGGGATATTGATTAAAAAAAATCAGAGAATGCTTCATGTTAAGGTCTGAATATGCATTGTTTTGCTTGGAGCATCACCTCAACGTCTTTTGGGCTTCGAATGAGTGCAATCAGTTTTGTACACTCTTAGAAAATTAAACCGAACTCGGTTAAATTTGAACCGAGTTTTTATCTGCTGAACTCTCGGTTGGCTGTTCGGTTGAAAATCAATTAACCGAGTATTCGTTTAAAATTTAATTTGGCCCTAAACGTCAAACTTACCGAAGTGGTCGGTTTGAGCCAAAGCAAAATAAAGAAACCGAAGATCGGTTGTTTTGGAATATTTTCGGAGTTTGGATAAAGAAATCGAATCAAAATAACGCCAATTCTTCGAATATTTTATTAATCACTCATTTAAATCAATTATTAGGTTACATTTAATTTGAAGCGATACGGATTCCAATGGCATTTTCGTTCCAAATGTTGGTTCCATATTACCGCGGAGGAGCTTGCTCACATCCGGATGTTGCGCGCGGGTATCAACTGGAACAAAGTAGGAAAAATGGAAACAAGCACACGATATTTTGAACACAGACGGCAACATTCAAATTATAAAATCACTTACCATCATTCTCAAATTGACTCCTTCCGAATTCGCAAACGCAGGGGCTAGTAATACTAGCAGTTTCCAAATAATTTCCACAAAACAATGAAACATTCAACGTGACCAACGTTGAGAAAAACAAACATGGCTGACCAAATGTTGAGCTCGCCAGCCCGGTGAACCGAGTTTTCTCGGTATCTGTCTACCGAATTTGTATATTCTCCAGAAGAACTGAACTTCTCGGTAGTTATGACATATTAATCTGTCATTTCTAACGAACATTCGGTTTCAATCAACAAAATATCGAAAACATACCGAAACCCTCGGTTTATCAGTTGCAACCGACTGAGTTCGTTTGAAAAATTATACCGAGTTCGGTATTAAAAACTAAGTGTGTACCTTTTGATTTCGCCTTGTTTTGCTTATCCTTACAAGTGGTACATAGTCGAAATACGCGTATCTGTCATTAAAAGATACACTCATTTGAAGACGGTATTCTGCTTAGAGAGTTCGAAACGTCGGTACAGGAGTGGAGATAAAAACTCAATAAAAGCAAATTTTGATATGGCGACCAAAAGCAATATTGTTTGACATAATTTTATCCTATTCTATTCTATTGCTTGAACAGCCAGTATTGAAAAGCTTCCTGGCAATATCAAAATTCGAATTAAAAAATGATCCAATGTCATAGTGTAATACACTGTAAATACGAATGATCCGATATTGTGGTGTTACTCACACCCGCAGCGGCTCCTCGTGCAGCTGCTACTTTCGAAAGTTCAAATTTGGTGCTTTCCGACACCTGATCCGTTTGGTGATCAACCGCAGTGAACCTCGGAAGCCAACAATCGTAAAATAAACAAGCCATCCATTCATACCACCACAATATCTGTAAGATTTGTGTTCAAAAACAAATCATACAATCTAAACAAAACTAAAATAGAGTTAGTTTATCGAATTAAAAGCTTACGCAGGTAATTTGACAGCAATCATTGTCGAATTTCACATTTTACCACTTACCGATTGTCCCTGGTGTGGTCTTAGACTAGTTTCATGCAAATTGTTAATCAGTTTTCCTAAAAAGTCGCAAATTGATGTAATGCATGTATGGGATTGGTTCATTTTGCATTTGGCCAGTTCCGGCGAGGCACTCGAATCTGGTTCAGAAACACTACCGGTAAATGTGGCCTGAGACTATTTTCTTGCTGATCGTTCTTCGCGTTATCGAAGAAGCCGTTATTTAATGTGCTGCGTGTATGCGTTTGGTTCCGTTCTACATTTGACCACTTCCGTCGGGGCACCTGGAACCGGTTTCTGCACACTATTGGTTTTCCAAAGCATGGTCTATGATTTTTTTTCTTGTTAACCGTTCATCAGGTTACCTAAAAAGTCATTTAATGAGTCGAATTTATGGGTTTGGTTCTCCTTTACATTTGACCACTTCCAATGGGGCAACCGTTATCGGTTGCGGAACACTACCGGTTGTCCCCAATATGGCCGGAAACTTTTTTTTTGCCAAATCAAAATACCTAAAAATCCGCGATTTGATGTGTCGCTTGCATGGATTTCGTTCACTTTTGTATTTGGCCATTTCCGGCGGGACACCCGGAACCGGTTCCGGATCACTACCGATTCAGATATGTTCTGAAAATATTTTCCTGCTTACTGTTCATCAGGATAACAAAAAAGCCACTATTTGATATGTCGGGACATCTGGAACCGGTTCGGATATGGTCTGAGAATGCTTTGCTGCTTACTGTTCATCAGGTTACCGAAAAAGCTGCGGTTTGATATGTCGCATGCATGGTTTTAGTTCAATTTTATATTGGCCACTTCCAACGAGACACCCGGAACCGGTTCCGGAACACAACCGGTTCAGATTTGGTCTGAGAATATTATCCTGCTTACTGTACATCAGGATATCGAAAAGCTACTATTTGATATGTCGCATACATGGGTTTGGTTAACTTGTATACTTAACCACCTCCGGCGGGGCATTTGGAACCGGTTCCGGAACACTACCGGTTCCGATATGGTCTGAGAAAGTTTTCCTGCTTACTGTTCATCGCGTTATCGAAAAAGCCGCGGTTGTCGCACGCATGGGTTTAGTTCACTTTTATGTTTGGCCACTTCCGGCAGGACACCTGGAACCGGTTCCGGGACACTACCCAAGTAACAATTTTAATTTTATCAAAGTTTTTAGCGATTCAAAAACCCTAAACATAAAACCATTGATGCCGACTTGAAAATGCTCTCGAGTTCTTGTATGCCTTAATAAGCTCACGTTCTGGCTAGTTGGCCCAGTCTTATTAGGGTCTACAGGGCTTCGTATGCAAACCGGCTTAGGATTTCGGATTGTACCATAGATTTATCGTATCCCCGATGCAACCTTCTAAATAAAACCATCTTCTGACTTATCAAATATTTGTTTTGATTATTTTTCACTCTCAATGTTCGATCGTCAGAATAAATTATGCTTCGTTGTTTATCCAGCCATCAATTGGAAAGATGCCGATCTGGAATTCAGATTTATTTTCCTATTTAATACGTGTCAGGAGACATGCCACGGAAAATTTGTGGTAAATGTGACTGTGATAATGACGAAAACTAAGTGCGCCACACAAACTATGCATAATTTGGAAGTTAAATGCATAAGAGCCAGTTCGCGAGAGCCCCAACCCCTTCTTGTATCGATGTGCTCCGATTGAGCTGAAATTTTCAGGGTATGGTTTTCCATATAAAAGATGATATCTGGCCGATTTTCAGATTTTTCCGTTAGGGTGAAGTGGGGTAAAATAATTTGAAGAAATAGGTTATTTTCATAATTTTTTTGACGATTTTCAGGGCGCCTGTTTTCGTACCAACAGAACTAGGATGAAAAACTGAGTACTACGTTTTGAAGGATTACCCAAGAGCTTTCATTTGATATGTGACCCAGATGCGCCAACTTAAAAACTTTCGAAAAAAAATTTTTTTTTCTCGGGGTATCATTTTACCCCATATTTTTAACTGTCTAAAAAGAAGTCTTATCGCAAATTATGACAACGTTATTTAACTTTCAAGGGGTTTAATTCAATAATTATTCAACAGAGAAATGATGACTAAGAAATGCAATTATAGGATTTTTTTTTCATTTGGGGAAAGTAGGGTAATAACGGACTAACTCAACCTTTTTTCGAAATAACGTTGCTACGATGTTCTCTGATCGGACTCGAATTTTCAGAGCTCTTTATTCTGTTCAAGAATAGATGCTTTATCACATATTATTTTTTTTTCTTGAGAGGATAACGGGGTAAAACAATTCTCAGAAATTTTTTTTGAAAATAATCAAAATTTCAAAACTTACAAATGCTTTGGTAAAACTTGGCGAAATTTCATGAAATTAGAAGAAATTTCTTTATTTTTTATTGCTTATTCAAATGAGCAAGTCTGACAACATTTTGACGTCGAGAAATGTCACAGATTAACACGTGGTGTGTGATTCCCCGGATTCTTTCTGTATTTTTCTTTTGACATGCATCTCCGGTTCAATTTTCTCTCTTTTTTCTCGTGAAAGTTGCTGCAGTGCACAATGGTCCATGAAAAAGATTTACGAGGAAAGATGCATTTAGCGCCTTCAAATGATTTTTTGGACAAATATGGTCTTCTACAAAGTTGTTCCCAAAAGTCAGGCCCTCTTTTCAATGTACATAAAAATTAGGGTAGTCCATATTTTCAAAGAAATTGGGCACCAAACTTTTTTATTTGCAAGAATAACTGTATACATTCTTCGGGAATTCGATCTACTAATTTTGAGCAAGTTTCCTGAAGACACTTTTCATGTAGCTTTGAAATTGACCGATTTAGAGATGTTTTTCTAAATAAGCTTAGGGTGGTTCAAGAAAAACCGGCTTTCTGGCGTTAACTTTTTCAGTTTCGATTTTTCATCAAAGTCGCTCAGAAACACTTGTAGAACATAGTTTTTTCAAAAGGTGTTATGACGGGTTGGGGCAATCATAAAAATTATCTTTTGCCCGCATTCAGAAGAAGAAACGTTGTTTCTTTGAAAATATGGACCACCCTAATTTTATGTACATTGAAAAGAGGGCCTGACTTTTGGGAACAACATTGTAGAAGACTATATTTGTCCAAAAAATCATTTGAAGGCGCTGAATGCATCTTTCCTCGTAAATCTTTTTCATGGACCATTGTGCACTGCTGCAACTTTCACGAGAAAAAAAGAGAAAAAATTGAACTGGAGATGCATGACAAAAGAAAAATCGAGAAAGAATCCAGTGAATCACACACCACGTGCTAATCTGTGACATTTCTCGACGTCAAAATGTTGTCAGACTTGCTCATTTGAATAAGCAATAAAAATTAAGAAATTTCTTCTAATTTCATGAAATTTCGCCAAGTTTTACCAAAGCATTTGTAAGTTTTGAAATTTTGATTATTTTCAACATCTTGTACCGACTTTTCGAACCCTCTTAGCAGAATATCATCTTCGAATGAGTGTAATCAGTTTCGTACCTTTTGATTCCGCCCTGTTATGCGTACCCTTTGACAGATACGCGTATTTCGACTACCACTTGTAATCTTCCTCAGTGTCAGTTATCCACTTCCTATTTTCAACATTTTTTCTGAGAATTGTTTTACCCCGTTATCCTCTCAAGAAAAAAAATAATATGTGATAAAGCATCTATTCTTGAATAGAATAAAGAACTCTGAAAATTCGAGTCCGATCAGAGAACGTTATTTCGAAAGGAGGTCGAGTTAGTCCGTTTTACCCTACTTTCCCCGAATGAAAAAAAATCCTATAATTGCATTTCTTAGTCATCATTTCTCTGTTGAATAATTATTGAATTAAACCCCTTGAAAGTTAAATAACGTTGTCATAATTTGCGATAAGACTTCTTTTTAGACAGCTAAAAATATGGGGTAAAATGATACCCCGAGAAAAAAAATTTTCGGAAGTTTTTAAGTTGGCGTATCTGGGTCACATATCAAATGAAAGCTCTTGGGTAATCCTTCAAAACGTAGTACTCAGTTTTTCATCCTAGTTCTGTTGGTACGAAAACAGGCGCCCTGAAAATCGTCAAAAAAATTATGAAAATAACCTATTTCTTCAAAACAAATATCAAAGAATATCCAATGCTTGGCTTAAATGGAAGTGCCATAGGAGTAGAGTGTCCATGCAAAATTTCAGCTGAATCCGTTAACTTTTGCGGAAGTTATTGCGATTTTAGTGATATTACCTATTTTTAGACATGAAATATTTGAGGGCTATTTTACCCCACTTCACCCTAACGGAAAAATCTGAAAATCGGCCAGATATCATCTTTTGTATGGAAAACCATACTCTGAAAATTTCAGCTCAATCGGAGCACATCGATTCCACTTCCTTTGGAAAGGGGGTCGCGGTTCTCGCGAACTGGCTCTTAATTTACTCGGTGAAATTAGGTGCAAAATAGTTATTTCACACTTAGTTTTTAATACCGAACTCGGTATAATTTTTCAAACGAACTCAGCCGGTTGCAACTGATAAACCGAGGGTTTCGGTATGTTTTCGATATTTTGTTGATTGAAACCGAATGTTCGTTAGAAATGACAGATTAATATGTCATAACTACCGAGAAGTTCAGTTCTTCTGGAGAATATACAAATTCGGTAGACAGATACCGAGAAAACTCGGTTCACCGGGCTGGCGAGCTCAACATTTGGTCAGCCATGTTTGTTTTTCTCAACGTTGGTCACGTTGAATGTTTCATTGTTTTGTGGAAATTATTTGGAAACTGCTAGTATTACTAGCCCCTGCGTTTGCGAATTCGGAAGGAGTCAATTTGAGAATGATGGTAAGTGATTTTATAATTTGAATGTTGCCGTCTGTGTTCAAAATATCGTGTGCTTGTTTCCATTTTTCCTACTTTGTTCCAGTTGATACCCGCGCGCAACATCCGGATGTGAGCAAGCTCCTCCGCGGTAATATGGAACCAACATTTGGAACGAAAATGCCATTGGAATCCGTATCGCTTCAAATTAAATGTAACCTAATAATTGATTTAAATGAGTGATTAATAAAATATTCGAAGAATTGGCGTTATTTTGATTCGATTTCTTTATCCAAACTCCGAAAATATTCCAAAACAACCGATCTTCGGTTTCTTTATTTTGCTTTGGCTCAAACCGACCACTTCGGTAAGTTTGACGTTTAAGGCCAAATTAAATTTTAAACGAATACTCGGTTAATTGATTTTCAACCGAACAGCCAACCGAGAGTTCAGCAGATAAAAACTCGGTTCAAATTTAACCGAGTTCGGTTTAATTTTCTAAGAGTGTATATGTAACGAGTTGCAAAAAGTTGATTTTTTCAGCAAGAGTCGTACATTTATCCAACGAGGCTTGCCGAGTTGGATAAATACGAAGAGTGCTGAAAAAATCGAGTTTTGCAACGAGTTGCGTACAACGTTTTTTGCAAGTTCATAAATTACCGCTTGAGGATAGTTTTTAATACAACTTTTGCATCAAACTGCACACTGATGATCATAGTTATGTTTAAGAAATTCTGATCATAGCAGGTTATACTGTGCAGTTGTCACAATTTTTCAAAACTGTGTCCAGCAATCATCAAGCAGTTGAGCAAAACTGAAAACAGTGCTGTAATGGTTCATTACGCAACGCAAATCAGTGCTGTAATGAACCATTACAGCACTGTTAGTTTGGTGTGGGAAAGTAGGCCTCTTCCTGTCAGATTTGCGTGAGGTAAAACAGCCTATTACGATGAGAAATTGCAAAAAAAATTTTATGCACATAATGCAACCCATTTGAGTTGCATAATGTTCATAATGCAACTCAAATGAGTTGCATTATGAACATTATACAACTATTTTTCATTATGCAACTCATTTCAGTTGCATAATGAGCCAGTTCGGAAAAATTGCGCATTATGATACCAAAATGAGTTATATAAAATGTAAATTATGATACTGAATTGCATAAAAGGTTTTTTCAACACAGTGGGGTTTAAAAGACATTATTTAATTTTTCTGACAAAATAAAATGACGGAAACGTATTGTACGGTTTAATTTGATCTTAAGCTGTACGTGAAATCATTAAATTGAGTAATGATTTTTCTGTATTTACATACATTATCCCGGCTAGGCGACATATTTTTCGCCTGTCAACTGGCTCCTTCTCTCCTTCCTGGGCCAGGGGTCGGGCAATTCTTCTCCTTTCCTCTCTCTCTCTCGTTGGCTGCAGCCTCTCGCGAACCTTCGTCCTGTCCCGTGCGCCCCTCGAGTGTGTTGACGGACTCGAGGCTTCAGTGATCCGTAGAGTCACTGGAAAAGCCTGGGTTCTTCGGCGCGTTTGGTGGTTGTATCGGGTTACAGGGATGCGGACACACTACAAATTAGCTAGAAGGGTCTACGCGGCGGTAGCGACTTCCACTGAACGGGTCATTAACTTGGTTTTGAAATAAAAACCGCGAGGTCCTGGATGTCCAGTTTCTCTTTCACACTTCCATTTCTTCCAATCCTTCACAACGTCTTTCTTATACTCCAACTCTTAACATCTCGTTCTACACTTTTTTAAGTTTCTCCGGACGTCTTTCTACTATAAAAAATGCAACTCTGCTGCTTACATCCCTGTTTCTTCACTGGGACTTTTGGAATTATTTATAGAGAATGACCACTTTCTTATGTGTCGTTAATATTTTAGCCCCGCCCATTTGTGCAGTCCTGTGCAGCCTGGTGGTGGCTTGCAGAACTACCGTCGTCCTTGTATGAGGTAGTGCGTTCGTGGGATTTTTGGGACGTTACTCAACCTAACTACAAACATTTTTTTAAACAAAATTCAACGAATACTAAACGCGACAAATCTCATCAATAATGGACGTTATACTGACACTTGTTACAATCTCTTCAACCAGTTAAGAAAAAGGAAAACGTGTATCAGCTCTATACATGTGAAAGTTCATCTAAGACGTATTTTCATTAAAACCTAGTTTATATACAACTTTTTGGGCAAAAAAAATGTTAATATTTTTGTCATTGGTCAACTTCTTCAAACAATCTGCTATTCGACTTCGTTGATAAATAAATTCACTGTGATTTTCACTAAGTACTAAGTTTACTAAGTCATTTTTATATGTATAGTTTAGTAAATATCAATGTTTTGATATAAAAATTATATCTGATAGATTCTACAAGACTTCTCTCATCATGTTCATACTCTTAAGATTTCAAACTGATTATTTTTTAAAGAATTGATGTGTTTTACAGGGCACTATCAAAGTTATCATGTAGTGGAATATCTGATTCGCGCGCATATAAAAAATAAGGTCACCCAAAATATTTAAGATTATCGGATCTTTCAATTGCAATTGATAACTGATACCCCAGTACTTATCTTGAAAATATAAAACTAGGGAAAATACTATTACCTGGAAAAATATTAAGAAAATTCGCTTAAAAACTATCAAAGTTACCCCGTTTTACGGTATATTGATTAGACAACTGTTTCAATAGCAGAAAATTTACCTGGCTAGAGTATTGGACTTGGCTCCATCACTTCATAGTTCAGTCTGCTGGAGAGCAGAAGAGCTTCGGCGACCTTCTTCCAGTTTGTAGTTTTTTAAGATGTGTAGTTTTTGGTAGAGTTTTAGATTGAGTTTTCGTTCATTGAAATTCTGCCTATTTTTCAGCGAGCCATTCAACTTCCCCTGAGAGTGAAAGTCTCTTAAGGTTGAAGGATTCGTCATTGACATAATCGTCATCATTGAAAATTCGAAAGCAGTTTTTTCATCCAAAACTGAAATTACAGCAATAAAAAGGTATTCACTGCATTGCAGGTGGCGAATGAAGTACAGTGAACACATTTTCACTGCGGAAAATTCTGTTTTGAACGAGAAAACTGCTTTCGTATTTTCTTCAATGATGACGATTATGTCAATGACGAATCCTTCAACCTTAAAAAGTCGAGTAAATCCAAACACGACCGGTGGCCTCTCTTTTAGAGTGGCGCATAAGCTACATTCATGATGAATGTCAATTCGCATTTTTCGAAGGTAGTGACATTTATCTTAAATATTCATAAAAGCGCGGTTTTATCGTGACTTTCTTGTAGAACTGGTCCAGCCGCACAAGTTTTTCATATATGTACCATATTCTCAGGTTGAGCATCTTAAAAGAGGTGGATGTGGTTGAATTTAGATATGGTGAAATGATATTTTCAGCACTGGTTGCAAGCAACCAACCGAATCTCTACTCGAAGTTCTCGTCGTTGTGTATGGACGGCCGTTTCCTGCAAATGTCCTGCTCGGAGATAGTCTTTTCGAAATGTAGCTTCTCATGTAATCATCTTATCCTCCTCTTCTTGGCGTAACGTCCTCACTGGGACAAAGCCTGCTTCTCAGCTTAGTGTTCTATGAGCACTTCCACAGTTATTAACTGAGAGCTTCCTCTGCCAATGACCATTTTGCATGTGTATATCGTGTGGCAGGCACGAAGATACTCTATGCCCAAGGAAGTCAAGGAAATTTCCTTTACGAAAAGATCCTGGACCGACTGGGAATCGAACCCGTCACCCTCAGCATGGTCATGCTGAATACCCGTGCGTTTACCGCCTCGGCTATATGGGCCCTGTAATCATCTTATCCTTAGGTTAAATAAATCAACCTCCACAGCAGCTAAATTTTATTGACTCTCGGCTGAACACTTCACTTGTCAATTTTCAATAAACCTATCTATTGGCGCCCTGTCCGCATCGCTTCGCGTCATAGCCTACGAATAAAAAGCCCACAAAAGCAAAGGGAAACATGCTTACGCAAAATGACAACAAAAGACAATTCCTGCCGGATGCCCTACATCAGTGAGTCTTCCCATCCATCGCTTCGTGCTGGGAAAAATGAGCAGCATCCGCAGGGCGTGTCAGCCTCCCACAGTTCCAATACGCCGGGCGACAACGTGCCAACCACAGGAACCTGAGGACAAAAGGAAAAAGCTCACCCCAAAAGCCACATAATTCCCATTGGCTTAGCGGAGGGAAATGATTTTGCTCTTTTCGTTATTGTTACTGGAAAAGACACACTTGGCTGCGGCTGCCGGCGGGCCCCGGGCCGTCTCCAGCGTCGTCGTCGTCGTCGTCGCCGTCAACGATGGATGGTGGTGCTACAGCAGAGTATCTAAGAACCATGATGAGTCTATGATGAAGAGCTTTCGGCATCTGGGCCGGCAAGAGAAGGCAAAGAGGTCCTATCTCTTCTACCTACAGTCCTTACATACTATGACATGATACGCAAATACGTCTCGTCGATTGTGGAATGTTAGGAACGTAATAGAAGATTTCCAGCTGTTGCAGCTTGACGTGGTTGGCCCCCGATGAGATGTGTGTCGGTGAAGGGGATATTCATTTATATTAGAAATTTGCTGTGGTTTGCAGGATTATTTTGTTTTATGGACAGAACAGATGGTGCAATTGCGGTAATGGAAAAAGCTTCTTCATCTTATCGTAATTTCATCTGACTGTAAGGAGTGAGCTTTTAATAAGATTTCTTCTGTTTTTTTTTTAATACCTTGACACTTGTGTTTTCTTTGTTTTGAAGTACCGTAAACTGGGGTCAAAATGATCTTCGGGTCGAAATTGATCAATCGTTCAACCCGAAGATCAATTTGACCCCGGTTTACGGTACCGAGTATTGTTCGATCTCCCATCGTCAATGGATGTGTAGCATTATGGCGGGATCTACTGTGTGAATGTTTAGTTATCAGATGGACCACATCACTAACTACAAGTGACTCACTTATCCAGTCCATGATTTCCTTCCCTAAAACCGTGAAGATGCAGTAATAACGGTAATGACGGCTAAATGCCTAACTAACATCCCTTCCCTAAGGATGTTTCAGATGATCTTTTTTAACTGAAACAAAAACCTAATTCATCCAGCTAGCGGCAATGGTTCATTCCTAGTTTCTTAAGAAAAGCATTGCAAAGTTAAGTGATACATCGCTAAATCAAGCTCGGCAGTTCTTGTCTTACTTGAGAACACAATATCATCGTACTAACCTGACGCAATAATGTGCTCATTAACCATCGAATGCCTCACCTTGCCTTGAGGCGGGGTATTGTGTGAGTTTTGCATTTTTTCTTTCTTGGGCAATCTTTTTTGATGATGTTTTGAACTCCTCCATCCTTTGCACAGAAGAGTGATTTTGAAAAGGCTGTCAATGCTAGTGGTTATTGTTCAGATTCCTATAAAATTCCCTGCTGTGAATATTCCCATAATCTCCTTTGGAAATCAACTTCAGATTCCTTTAGGGAGTTTGCTCGTTGAGATTTAGGAAGAAATTTCTTGGTGGTCCACCAACAAGTTTTACTAAGATTCCTTCAGAAGTTCATGGAGGATTTCTAGTAGCAAGTGCTGAAGAAGTTCTGGCTGAAAATGCTTGAGAAATCCTAGCAAGAATTCTTGGAGGAATCCTAGTAGGTAGGAATATCTGCTAATATTCTAAGAGAAATTACTAAAGGATTTCTTGAAGAAATCTCTGGAGGAATCTCAATATAAATTTCTATAGTAATCCTAGCGCATATCGTTGAAGGAACCCTTGGAGGAACTACATTAAGGATATGTATAGAACTCCTTGGAAGGGCCTCTGAAGCAATATCAATAAAAATGTTTAAGAGAATCCCGTCACAATTTGTAGAGTAATTCCAATTTCTCTGAACATTTCTCAAGGAATACCTCCAGGAATGCCTGATGGGGTTGTCTAGAAACTCCTGCTTCGATTGCTAAACTAAAACCTTTAAAGATTCTCCCAATCAGTTACTCCTGGGTTTCCTCTAGCGCAGGGATTGGCGGCATGCACAGTGCGGTGCGAAAAAAGCGTGTGCTTCACACAATCTCAAGTGCTTGTCTCCCGTTTTGCCGGGAGACGAGAGACGTATGAGTGAGAGCTTTCATTATTGTACGAGAGATAAACCGCAGCACTAGCTCTACGGCGCAGGGAGTAATGCACGGTGGTTAAACTGTGCTTGTCTCCAAACAGAAAAAAATCACTTAATAAATTAATTGAAGAGTTTGTGTTTTCGCCAAAGTTGTTAAGCTTGTCAAGGGTTTGGCAAGTGATGGGTCGTTTGATTCGAAATTTTTCCAATCATGCGTAGTATCAAGCCAAGTGCAAAGCACAGAGACAAGCACCGAGAGAGTGCATACGACAGGGCAGGAGAGCTCCAGCGCGTGGCAAAGTAAGCGAGCAACACACAACCGATTGCGCGTACTCGTCTCCTTCTATTTTTTTGTGCTGTCTCGTAGCAGCGTGTGCGGCACGCAAAGAGTTTTGAGTCGCACCCAATCCCTGCCTCTAGGGAACTTACTTGAAGTTCCTCCAGGAAATAAAGAATTCCTCCAGTGATTTCCTCACGTATACCTTCAGATATTGCTCTAGAAGTCCTCCCGAAAAGGCTGCTGGGAATCTTGTTGAAATTCTCCTTAAGACACACCTTAAAGGATTAATCCACGAGTTTCTCCAGATCCTTCTTCTATGGATCCTCCTGAGTTTTTTCCAAGGACTCCTCCATGAATTTCTCTTGAGATTCTCAAGAAATTTATGCTAGGATTGATTGATTAATTTGTCTTTATATAAGAGACTTTCAGCCCTTGGCTGGTTCGTGTCTTTTTGCAAGGATTCACCCGAGAGCTCCTCTGACATTACACCTAGGATTATTCCAGCAGTCCTGCTGTAATTTATTTCAGGGATTCCTCCGGCAATTTAGTATTTCTACTGGGAATCCTACGAAGATTATTTTAGAAATTACTGCTGGGATTGCTCCAGGACTGCTACGGGAGTTCCTTTAATTATTTCTGATGAAAATTCCAAAATTTTTTGGGGTTTCCTATGCCATACCAGCAGAAAATCCCCCAGGAATTTCTGGAGGACTCTCAAAAGCAATAATTGACTATATTCCTACTGAAAATGCATGAGAAATCTAGTAGGATTTTTTAAAGGGCTTGCAGCAGTAATTCCATAATGTATTTCGAGAGTTATTCCTATAAGAATCCTTGAAGAAATCTCTGAAGGAATTTTTGCAAGAATTCCTGGAGAATCTTCAAGAATACTACATTGAGGAAACCCAAAAGGAAATCCTTAAGAAATCCTAGTAGGAATTTTAGAGGTATCCCAGCAACAATCCAAAGAAAAAGAATTTCAAAAGGAATTATTCTGGATTTTTTTTAGAAAACCTCTTGCAATTCCCTTAGAAACGCCTGATGGGATTCTGTTAGAAACTTCTGCTGAGATTCCTCCATTGATTTCTCCAAGGATTCCTCACTAAATTGCTCCGATAAATCCTTTAGAGATTTATTCTATTCCTCTCAGAATACCACCAGAAATTCTTCCTGGGATCAGATACTCCCACCAGGTATCTCCAAGTATTTTTACTGAGATTTCAAGCATTTCAGATTTGATTTCTGAAGTTATTGCTTCTAGGAGTTCTCCAAGAATTCCTGGTGGACTTCCAGCAAGACTTCTCGGAGGATTCCCACAACGAATTCCTGAAGAATCCCATCAGCATTTCAGCAGACATTTCAACAGAAATTCTCAGAGGAATCCGAAAAGGATTTTTTTGTAAAAATACGAAGAAACATTCCTGGAAGTATCCCTAGAGGAGTTCTAAAGGAATCACTGGAAAAAAATCTCAGTGAAATTCCGGAGTGATCCATAGAGAATCTACCGGCTTCTGGATAACTCCCATCAAGAATGATTGGAGAAACGCTAGCAGGAATTCCTGGAGGAATCATTGGCAAAATCTGTGATGAAATCACATGAGAAAACTCAGCTAACATTTCTAGAAACATTTCAAGAGGAATTTGTGGATTTCTCTTTCGAGAAGCCTCTGTGGAAATCATAGAAGAAACTTTGGCATGAAACACAGTGGGAATTTCTTTATGAATTTCTGAAGAAACTCTTTGAAAAACCCACGAAGAAATGTCAAGAGGAGCTCTTGGTAAAATCCATGGAAAAAATCTTTGGAAAATCCTTTTGGAATTAATCCACAAATGTCTTATGGAAATTCTCTGAAAATCTCTCTTGAAAATCCACGAGAAACTCTTGGTAAGATTCATTCACATACTACTTCTAAGATTATCTCAAGACTCAGCAATTATTCTTATTCTTAGTCCTTCAAGTATTTCTGGAGGATTCCAAGTAGAAACTACTGGGTAAATTTAAAGACAAGAAAATCTTGAGAAGTCATTACATAAATTTCTGAAGGAATCACAGCAGGAAATGTTGAAGAAATATCTGTGTGAAACACAGCTGTGTTTTTGTAGGAATCACAATTGTAATTAACATGAGGAATTCATGATTAATATGAGGAATTACTCCAGTAATTCCTCTTAATTCCTCCCGTGATTCCTCCAGGGGTATCTTCAAGGACTCCATCAGAAAACGCTTTTGGGATTTAAGATGCAGACTTTTTTGAACAATTTTACAGGTTGTTGCGACAATAGCAAATTTCCAGCTCAATCGGTCATAAGAGAACATTGTTACAGCTTGTCAAAGTTGGACACATTGTATGGAAACTGGCGTTCACTGCTATTTTTATGAACATATTCTAGAGTGGGTCATCGTTTATATGGAAAAATGAAAAAATCAATGGTATCCCATCAGATCAAAGCTTCTATGATCCCATTTCAGGACCCAAATATGTGTGCAAAATTTGGGCACGATCGGTTATGTCTACGTTTTGCGCATCGCGTTTGAAGTTTGTATGGGATTTTATACATGAGAAAACACACTTTTTTGCATTTCTCTCATGACAAGCTCGATTTTTTCTAAAACCATGTAACCGATAAAGTGAAAACATAGCCTAGGGTGTCCTGAAAAACTTTGTTGAAGACCGCGAACTGATCTGATGCTTATGAAAAAAGTTATAGTGTTGGCATTGCTTGTCGAAACAGCATGATTTTGTTGCTATTGTTATTCCTTTACATGTTAAAACATAAACACATGCATGCGTTTCGTTGGTTATAACTATTTTCACAAGCATCGGATCGCTTTGCGGTCTTCAACAAAGTTTTTCAGAACATCCTAGGCTATCATTTTACAGTATTGGTTAAAAAGTTTCAAACAAACTTTTTCAACTTATGACAAAAATGCAAAAAAGTATGTTTTCCCATATAAAATCCCATACAAATTTCAATTGCAATGCGCAAAGCGTAGACGCAACCGATCGTGCTCAAATTTTGCACAGATACTCAGGACCTGAAACAAAACCAAAAAAGCTTTGATCTGAGAAAACGGTTCCGATGACCCACGCTAACATATACGTTCTGCGATGGTTGTGCGTACTTCACCAATTATGTCAGTTTATACACACTTAAATTCAGAAGTTGATCTCGGTAAACGGTTTACCGAGAATCCAACAGCTGATATCTCGGTAAAATATTTACTGATTCTCGGTAAAAATTTTACCGAGATTTCGGTAAACCATTACCGAATCTCGGTGAACTTTGCCGAGATCTCGGTAAAAAGTTGGATTACCGAGATCTCGGCAAAGTTTAACCGACATCTCGGTAAAACTTTTACCGAGATTCAGTGAAAATTATTACCGGATACTCGGCTGTTGGATTCTCGGCAATCCGTTTGCTGAGGTCGGCGATTTAATCTAAGTGTGTATAGCATTCGTGTAACAATAAACTCGCATAAATGAACAAATATACTCGTAAAGGTATACAAACTCGCATAAGCGAGACTCACGATGCAATTTAAAAATGTAAATCGTCACTTTCGGGGTACATTCATTTATTTAGTTAACATCAAATTCATGATAATACTGATTCAACAATTTGCCGTCATAATACTCGATTGGCAGCTGCAGCTCTCCAACGTCGGTCACGCCCAACACTCGCCAGATCACGCTCCACCTGGTCCGCCCATCATGCTCTCTGCGCTCCACGCCTTCTTGTACCAACCGGATGGTTAGCAAACACCAACTTTGCAGGGTTGTTGTCCGGCATTCTTGCAACATGCCCTGCCCACCGTATCCTTCCAGCTTCGGCCACTTTCTGGATACTGGGTTCGCCGTAAAGTGCAGCGAGCTCGTGGTTCATCCTTCTCCGCCACACACCGTTCTCCTGCACGCCGCCGAAGATCGTCCTTTGCACCCGTCGGTCGAAAACTCCGAGTGCTTGCAGGTCCTCCTCGAGCATCGTCCATGTCTCGTGTCCGTAGAGAACCACCAGACCGTCTTGCACATGGTACATTTGGTGCGGGGGTGAATCTTTTTTGACCGCAGTTTCTTCTGGAGCCCATAGTAGGCACGACTTTCACTGATGATGCGCCTTCGTATTTCACGGCTCACGTTATTGTCTACCGTTAGCAAGCGACCGAGGTAGACGAATTCTTCTACCACCTCGAAAGTATCCCCGTCTATCGTAACATTGCTGCCAAGGCTTGTCCTGTCTCGCTCAGTCCCACCTACCAGCATGTACTTTGTCTTAACCGCATTCACCACCAGTCCGACCTTTGCTGCTTCACGTTTCAGGCGGGTGTACTGTTCTGCCACCGTTCCAAATGTTCTAGCAATAATATCCATGTCATCCGCAAAACAGACAAATTTGCTGGATTTCGTGAAGATCGTACCCCGGCTGTTGAGCCCGGCTCGTCACATAACACCTTCCAGGGCGATGTTGAATAGTAGGCAGGAAAGTCCATCACCTTGTCGTAGTCCCCGTCGAGATTCGAATGAACTGGATAGTTCACCCGAAATCCTTACGCTGTTCTGCACACCGTCCATCGTTGCTCTTATCAGTCTAGTTCGGGGTACATTATTCAGGCTGATGTTCTGATTGCTTCCCCTGAGGTGTCCATCAAGCTTCTCACGATTGTCAAAGCAGAAGATGGCCAGCTGGCAACCCTGCCACCAACCGATACGGAAGCGTCGCTTTCAACAGTTCGAAGCGTCGCGTTGATGCCAGTGACTGCTGTCACTAGGAGTGAGCAAGCTGTCAACGAGGTGTTTCCGGTCATCATTTCGACATCGAAGTCAGACAGATAGTGTGGTGGAAAAAGTAATCCAGTATTATAAGTACGAAGAAGAGTCGTTGACCTTAGAAGTGAGTAAGATTCTCTAGTGAATTGAACGGCGTTAGAAGTTGCGAATTTTCAATGAAGTTAAGTTCTCAATGTTTCCGTTGAAATCCTCAGTCCGACCCGCGCTGTCCAGTTTGTCCGCACATGTTCGTCTTCATCTGTTGATCTGAAACCTGAAAAGAAAAGTAACGAAACTTTATTTGAGTCAATAAGTTATTTAAATCAACGAAAATTATTTGAGTCAATAAGTTATTTAAATCAAAACTTACTTAGGTGTTACGCTACGTGGAGGTCAGACTCCAGTCCACAGGGTGAACAGTAGATAAAGGCTAACCGAATTGTAAGAGACTATAAGAAATTATTTGTACATACCCGATTACATGATTTCAATTGAAGCTGCAAATAAAACACTCGCTATCAAACCCGGCTACGCTTTAATTTCACCCTAACCCCCGTAACAACGGTACTCATCTGCCACATCTACTGCTGAGAAGCTCTGGATGTCCAAACGTAAGTCGTTGAGTTCGCTATGATTGGTAATCATGCTAAAATATAATTACCAATGAGATAGTAAATAATCAAAGTCGTTGAACTTATCGCAATGAAAAAAAAATCTTTGAATTCCTTGGACATAAAGTATTCACAGACAAACAGACGTAACACCTAGTACAATTTTCATGAAAATCCATCGCCCAGCTCACACAACCATCACCTGGTGGAAATGTTTCACGCTACACTGAGTTGTGCAATATCGTCAACAGAAGGCGCTAGTGTGAAATGTAAAACGCAAAGAAAAGCGATGCGTGCGCCTCTGGTTGTGAACCCTACAACTATGAAGATTCAAAATTATCGTTAAAAAAAAGGTCGATGGAAATTTCGCAAGTGTTACGTCTGTTTGTCGAGTATCTTCGTGCTTCCTATCGTGTGGTAACATACATGCAAAATGATCATTGGCAGAGGAGGATAGAGTTTTTCATACCTTGAATGACAACTTTGACTTGAACACTAAACAACGTTAGCCAGCTCAGACAATGAATTACGAAGAGTGGTTGAACATTCCTAGAACTGAAGGACGTCATATTTCAATCGTTCCAAGGCATTTATCGATCAAATTTACATTCTCGGATATTATGCTTACCTAATCAATCATACTGCCTCACGCATGTCTCGTCGTCTGAGCTGCTCATTCTCCGTCGTCGCGTCAGTCTTCCAGTCTTCGAAGAATCACGTTGCCCTGCAGGCCGGAAGAACAGGCTTCTTCTTCCCAGGAAGTAGGTATGCTCCTCCCGTATTCGTTCAGCTCAGCCATATAAATTTCAATTCCGCATGAGTGCCGCATTTGTGCACCGTCAAGGGTCTTCACTGGCGGATGGTCCCGTCCGTCCCTGGAGCACGTGCGTCACAATTTGTTGCGTGTGAGTGGCGGAGAAAACTTCAGTGCCCCATCGTAAACTCGCAAATCATCATGTGTCGAGTCGAGCTTTTCCTCGACGACGGTCGTATCGTGGCGCTCTTTCTCCGAAATGAATTCGTTAACATTCTTCCGCTGACAGATTAAGTAAAAATTCATTTAGTGTCGGCCCAGATGTGCTTCCCCACTGTCAGTTTTCATAAAGCGCCCCCTATGTACACACGTGCCTCCGTATCCAGTGTACGTGATATGCGCGAAAGAAATAAAATGTTCGCTGCCGTGCTAGAGTAAAATTTCACCTAGTTGGGATTAAAGTAGGATGGAGGGAAGTGAATGGCATAAGAACCACAATAATCGAGCATTTTTTTTTTTTGGAATCTAATTCCTTCCTATTTTGAAACATCGTTTCAACGAAACGATCCCAAATAAAATTTTCAAACATAATGGATTGGAAGTGATCCTTAGAACCAACATAAATCAGAAATATGGCTGTCCTCGAAACCTTCCTAAAACTAGTTGGACTTGAAATTGTTACTTAGGATGTCAGCCTGAATACCAAAGCTTTCATCGAGTGACAGTACCAAAAATCAAGCTACTGCATCATCGAAAGCACTATTCGAAGCACAACTGTACGCACCATCAGTCAGGCTAGTAGTAATACAGTCATGTGTTCTGTTTATTTGTGTCAGCATATTTGCTTTTGCCGGGAGGCACACCTGATTCACCTACCATAACACAGAATATATTTTGACTTTCATGCCTCGGCTGGCTGGCGGTTCTGGTGAAAGGCTGTTATCATTGCCGAAGCAGTGAACGTGATACACAAGTGAGTGTGTATATCATATAGAACGCCAAGCCGTAAGGGAGTTGCAAAATTTGAGTTTATCATAACCTGTGATAAATAGTGTTTACTTTAACTGGATATGGCTTTCTGCGTTTTCTGTGTCTGATTATACATGGTATCCCGAGAAGAAAAGTATAACAAATATATAACATATCAAGGTATTAATCTTCAATACAGTCATAACTCTATATGCCCTTCTTTAGATGGCAATAAAAGGCAAAATAACAAAACCGAATACCATAATTTTGTATGAATTACACCTAGAATGTATACAAGTTTTGTAATTCCAATAATGAAAGCATACCTAAAAATTAAAGGGCTGATTTGTTATCGAAAGGGTATTGAATAACAAATTAAGAACGTTTTTTACTATTACATCCCAAGTAACACAGAAAACATCTTTGAAAGTTAAATTTAAAAAAGATGTTGTAGTATAGTACTATAATCGAATCTGAACACATCCTATGTTTAAATCATGTTTTAACTATGTTTGGCAATAACAAGTCACTGAAAAATCTTATCAACCCAACCACAAGTTAGAGTAACGTAAGTTGAACGTTAATTGCACTAGGGTTTTGTATCATTGTCTTCCTTCAGTTCAAGATGATATGAAAAACATCAACAGTACATAGTTATAACCTTTGGGGTGAAGTATGTTAAGAATACGTTAAGTTTACGTATCAAATACGTTGGTGTATAAGTTCATCAATTCGCTATATCTCTTCACTCATTTGAACATTTTTTTTTAATGAAAAACCATTTGCACTTGAAGCTTTCCATTTAATCCAACACTAATATTTAATGCTTTGCGATTGTTGATTGCCTGGAGTTAATATTTTGTTGTCATCCAGGCACCAAATTTGCTTAATGGGTATAAGAATATACTCTAAAATTCTTGGCGATTGCGGAAGTCGCTTTAGTCCTAATGGGTCAGCAGAGGAAAGTCACCATTGAACTTCACCTCAGTGTCAAGCCTTATATGTTATCTAAAATCACTTCGGGTACTTACGTGACAGCTAAATCTCACTTAAAAACACTAATTTTGACTCCGCAATACATTAAAAATCAAAATATTTAGATTGAAGTAAGAAATTGCACTAAAACTTTGTTATTGTTATACCTATGTTCAAAACAGGTATTCAAAAACAACAATCACATCGTTGTATGCTATTTGGAAAAAGATGTTGCAAAAACGTTATTATGATGTTATTTCAATGTATTTCATTCGATTCAAGTAGTATTCGACAAACACGTTGTTATGATGTACACCCGATGTTATTGAAACGTAATTCTAATATTCTGGATTCTTTCCTATCAGGACTGATTTATTACAGTGCCTGCTAAAATGTTTCACACTAATATTTGTATATATAGCCGTTTGATCATGTACAGATTCCTATCCAAAAAATATTTATCTAGGGCAGTTCAAACATTCAATGTAGTGATTTAATTTCCTTATTTATATATAACGAATACAAGCACATCTTTAGAACAATGATAAAAAGTAGCATTTCAAAACTTCCAGACGGTGCTTTCAAGTAGGACATGTTGCATGTCTGAAAATTTGTTGAAAAATCTCTCAAAAACCAGAGAGATAACCAAAACCTCCCTTCTTGTTATGTATCTGATGGAAAGCGAATGAATACATGAAAGGTGAATGCGCTTATTTCACCATAAATTTTGAATGGCACATGAAATTAAGTCATAGTGACCGAACATCGAGATGGTAAATTTCAGGCTTGAACATTATTTCCAGCCATTACTAAATATCATATAATAGGTGTCACAATTATTTGCAGTGTTCATTTGATAAATCGTGATGTTTTTGTTACCAGCAACTAAGTTCTTACGATGTTGCTGAGAACATATTCGATACTTAATCTTATGTAATAAGAATGTATTGAAAAACATCTTTTGTAACATCATAAAGATGTTTTATAAGCCGCCATTTTTTGCGCTTTTTCGGTGATATAAGTGTACGAAAATAAGTTTTCCACAGTGAGAACAAAACATAGTCGTTTGTATGAAGCATGTATTATATACATTATTATAACAAGTTGTGTTACTTGGGTATTTCTACATTTGTTCTATAGCTCCATGATGTGATAGCAAAGCGTGTTCTTCAGTTATTCTTCATTTATATCACATCTATACCAAACTTTACTTGGATAGCTAAAATTGCTATTGGGATGTTCTCAAAACATGCGTAGAATAACAAAGCAATAACAAATTTAATTATTAGAGCACAGATTGCTCCTTGCATGGTATTTTCAAGGTATTCGCTTTTGCTCGGGTAACTGAAACAGGAAACAGGAATTTCAATTCTTTGGGGAAAAGTTGAAGTAAATAGTACTTTTGAGCTGAATATCTTGGAAATTTCACAATATATTGGCAGTTTTTTCTTTTTATCTTTTTTCCTCATCTGTAGAGCCTTTTAACGTCCATTATTTAGGAATATTGTGGTATGGCCCATATTTCATTTAACCCTCTAATGGATACCTGGGGTCCATTTGGACCCCAGGCAACTTTGGAGTAATGGCAAACAAGTTGGGTATAAAATATTGACATTATTTTTGCCTTTCTCGTACACTAAGTGTACCGGAAAGGCTATATGTTCACTCTAAAAATGACTTTTTGATAGAAGGCCCGGAGGGTTGAGTCACATATACCAATCGACTCAGCTTGACGAATTGAGGTGATGTCTGTGTGTGTGTGTGTGTATGTATGTGTGTGTGTGTGTGTGTGTGTGTGTGTGTGTGTGTGTGTGTGTGTGTGTGTGTGTGTGTGTGTGTAAGTATGTGAGTGTACAAAAAAAACTCACATCACTTTTTGGCAGTAAACCTCAACCGATTTTAATGACCGACGGTTCATTCGACGTGGAATCTAATCCCATTGTTTCCTATTGAAAATGGTTCGGATCGGTCCAGCCGTTCCGGAGTTATGGCCATTTAGGTATTCCGGACCGGTACCCCTGGAAGGGGCCAGACATGAAAAGGCAACAAACCCATGCATGCGACACATCAAACCACGGCATTTGCTATTATCAAATGAACGGTAACCAGGAAAATAGTCTCAGACCATATCTGAACCGGAAGGTTCCGGAACCGGCTCTGGGTGTCCCACCGGAAGTGGCCAAATATAAAATTGAACATAACCCATTCATGCGACATATCAAACACCGGCATTTTCGGTAACCTGATGAACGGTTAGCAGTAAAGTTTTATCAAACCATATCTGAACCGGAAGTGTTTCGGAACCGGTTCCGGATGTTCAGCCGGAAGTGGCCAAATATAAAAGAGAACCAAACCCATGCATGCTACACATCAAACAGCGGCATTTTCGATAACTTGATGAACGTTTAGCTGGAAAACAGTATCCGGAACCGGTTCCGAAAGTCCCGACGGAAGTGGCCAAATATAAAAGTGAACCAAACCCATGCATGCGACACATCAAATCACGGCTTTTCCTATAACCTGATGGCCGGTTTCTTTGACATTAAACGTCTAGCTCCTCTCGTGTTCTTGTAATTCCGAATTCAACATTGTATATCAGATCATGAATTTGCAACTGAAAAGGTAAGCAGTTTTTTGCACACTGTGTCGCTGGAGCTAGTGCACGCTGGTATCAGCGGCGTCATGGTCGCTTTTTTTCGCAGTCAAGTTCGCAGATTGTGAACAATCCTCGGTACCCCGTTACGTAATTTATTTTTAGACCTTTTCCTGTCAGATCGGTGTAACACGCTAAATATAATTTACACAAATGGAAATTTACACGTAAAAAATACACGGTTATGAATATTATTGGGTACCGGACTGGACACACAAAATTTATTGGTTTTCTTTGGTACATCGAGGTGTAATTAGTCTATGCTGGTATCTCGTTTTGTACCGCGCACACAGTCTTGATCATATACCGAATCACTGCTGCTGTGGTTTTGAAATAAAAAGACAACGCCGCCGATGTGCGGTGCAAGAGTATAAAGGTTTGCACTCACGAACCTAACACCCTGCATTAGAGACTATCGGTAGTATTCCGGAACCGGTTTCGGGTGTCCTGATAGAAGTGGCCAAATCTGAAAGTGAACCAAAGCCATGCATGCGACACCACAAATCACGGCTTGTTAGGTAACATGATGTACAGTTGACAAGAAAAAAGTCTCAGACCATGTCAATGTTCCACGGAACCGATTCCGTCTGTCACGCCGGAATATTTCAAATGTAAAAGAAAATCAATTAGCAAGAAAATAGGTTCAGATCAAATTTGGGACAACAGATCCTTTCCGGGAACCGATTTTGGTTTCGAAAATTCCCAATTTCAGCGTGACATACGTACTTAATGGATGCTCCTCGTGCAACACATCAATTCATGGTTTTTAAGGCAGCCTGATAACCAATTGACAAGAAAATAGCCATAGATAATATTTGGGACAACCAGTAGTGTCATGGAATCGGTTCCAGGTGTTCGCCGGAAATGGTTAAACGTAAAATTGAACCGAACTCATGCAAGTGGCACATCAAATAGTGGTATTATGAAAGAGAGCAAAACCAATGTTAGCGATAAATCAAATTGTGGCTTTTCTGATAGCCTGATAAACTTTAAAAGTGAAGAAATGATCAGAGTCTACATATATGCAAGAGAACAATATCGAGACCAAAGCAATCTCATCAAATCACACCGTTCCAAGTTCCTGCGGTGTTAATATAATGTAGGATGAATCAACATGTTATGGGAAAATTATAATTTGATCGCATCAACACTGATTGAAGTTTTTCCAATCTCCTTTTGCGTCTAAAATTACAGTGCACAATTTAGGTTCATAAGGAGGTCAAATTTTACATGAATTGTATTAAGCGTATAGGTGTTCTTAGAATCAGCTAATGTCGACGTAAAGATTATGAGTACATATTTGACGAGAAAGGCAATACCACCACTAGGTGGATTAATCTGGTTTTTTTTTTATACTTTCAAACTAGACCTAGTTCTACTATTTAAGCAAAAAAAATGATTTCATGGCATACTTTGATTTTTATTCCATGTCAAAGTTGAACCGGGCGAATTTGTATACCTGGGGTCCATTTGGACCCCAAATTGAATTCTCTATATCTTTTGATTCTGATGTTTTAGAATATTCATGTCTTCGGCAAATTTGTTCGGTAAGTCATGTGCCATCTGGCGGTGAATTGGTTATTTCGAAATTTACTCACTAGATGGCACTATTTGGCATAAATAATTTAGTAATATCTTCAAACGAAATTATCGAAAGATCTAGAGCTTGTAGCTACGTCACGTCTTCGGGAAAGTTGCTCAGTAAGTCGAGCGCTTATAGATAATGGATCGATTGACTCGAAATTCCACCATTAGGTGGTGCTAGTGAGCATGTGAATTTTGTATCTCATATATCACTGGATCCTTATCAATTAGAAAGATAACGCCTTCGAGAAAGTTGTCGTATTTGTCAATTACTTCCAGATGATGGGCTGTTTGATTTGAAACTCCACACATAGGTGGCGCTAGTGAGCATGCAAATTTTACATCTCATATTTCTCAAGATCCTGATCACATGGAAAGATGGTGTGTTCGGCAAAGTTGTTTCATAGGTCAAGAACTAACAGATGATGTAAAATTTGATTTGGAAATCCGCACATAGGTGGCGCCACTGAGTATGCAAATTTTATGCTTCAAATATCCCAGGGTCCTAATAACTCTCTTACCGTCTCTACTATCTTCAGCAAAGATGTTTGGTAAGTCAAGTTTGTTTTTACAGATAATAGAACGTTTGATTCGAAACTCTGTCACTAGATGACGCTAGTGAGCATACAAATTTTGAATCATTTTTACATCAGGATTCAGATTATTTAGTAAAATTGAAGATTCTGCAAATAAGTTGCAAGAACTTATAAATGATGAGTCGTTTTACTCTGAATTTTGCTCATAAGTGGCGTCAGTGGGCATGCAATTTGTATATCTCATATAGCACAAGAGCCTGCAAGTCATAAGCCCTGTGCACAATTTCTGCGCGCACTCAAAAAAACACCACACGCACACGCAGAGTGTTCACAGGGGTCTATTCAAATATTTTGATGAACCAAACGCATACCAGTGGATCCAAAAAAAAAGCTAAGAGACATCACATCTTGATATCACAAGACAAACAGACACAACAATAACACAATTTCTCACCCAAATATCTCAGGGTTTTAATTACTTGGAGTGTTGGCGTGCTCGGCTATACTGTGAGGCTGTTCGAGGACTAACAGTTGATGGGCCGTTTGATTCGAAATTTCACTAATAGGTGGCGCTAAAGAGCCTATATATTTTTTAAATCTCAGGACTCTGGTTACTTAGAAAGATGGTTTCCACGGCAAAACTGTTTGGTAAGTTGACAGCTTACAGTTTGATGATACAAAATTTCATCTCTAGGCGGTGCTAGTTAGAAATTTAGTTACAAATAGGTTGCAAATGATTAGAATTTCTAAAAAATGTATTCAACACAGTATGAACACACCTGTATGTCACACCATCGAGTATGTTTGACAATGCTATCCGCATGGCCACTAGTTTGCCATGTAAGTAGCACAAACATATTCCCACACAAAAATGGTACTAATTGTCACTATACAGTCATTGTCATTGTACAGCGTGAGCCACGATGCAAAAAGTAACTTGTATAACAAAATGGGTAAACCTGAAAGTTATGGCAATGAATCCTGAGATAAATGAGATATTTTATTTGCATGCTTGGTACCGCCACCTACATGTGGAGTTCTAAATTATACGGTCGATTAGCTGTAAGTCGTTGATCTACCCAACAACTTTGCCGAAGACTCCATATTTCTTTTAGCTTAGAATCCTGAAATATATAAAATATACATTTTTTTAAATATACCATTTACATGCTGACCAATGCTATCTACGTATGGCGAATTCCCAAATTCAATGGCCCATGGTCAGTAAGTACTTGGCCTACGCAACAACTTTTCCGAAGACTACATCCTTCTATGTGATCAGAATCCCGCGATATATGAGATATATGAAATATGCGTGCTCAGTAACTCCACCTATGTGTGGAGTTCCAATTGATTGATTGATTAATTGATTTGTGTTTATTTATTGAGTTCCAAATCAAACGCTACATCACCTGTAAGTCCTTGACGTACCCAAAAACTATGCCGAAGATATCATCTTTCTGGGTGCTCAAGATCCTGATACATGAAATATAAAATTTGCACGATTAGTTGCGCCATCTCTGTGTGAAATTTTCAAACAAACGGTCCATCATTAGTAAACACTTGACCCTATAAACTACTTTGCCAAAGACACCAAATTTCTATGTGGTCAGGATCTTGATATAAATCTGATCATATACTTAATACTTACATGCTCACTAGTGCCACCTATGTGTGAAGTTCCGAATCAAACGAACCAGCATCTGTCAGTCCTTGAGCAACTCAACAACTTTGCCGAAGATACCATCATTCTAGGTGATCAGGATCCTAAGATCTAGATAAATAAAAATGGAATGGTGTTTGTATGTCACGAATAGGCTCGGAAACGGGCCTATGGATCAACACAATTCTTCCAGTGTTTTATTCGTGTAAGGCTCCGACGTGTTCGTACGAAAAAATAATTGGGAAAATCGACCGAGAACGCACCAAAAACGAGAAAGTTTGAAATTCCATTTTGCGGGGCATTTTTCTACAGAGCTGCATGTCAAACAACACAGTAGGCAGGCCGAACGACGTTTGCCGGGACAGCTAGTATATTAATATAGAATTTGCACGCTCAGTAGCGCCATCTATGTGTGAAATGTTCAATTAAACGGTCCATCATTAGTAAACACTGTATCTAATAAAAAACTTTGCTGAAGATACCAAAATTCTATGTGATCAGGATCTTGATACAGTATCGGACAATAAAATGCACCGAAACCATTTCCCCATACAAACTAGTCAACTTTAGATTACCATATCTCAGTTACTTCTCAACCGATTGTTTTTATTTTCTGCGATGAACTACAAAACTTTCCAATTTTCAAATACTATTGAAAAAGTTCAGTGATAACTATTGTTACAAAAGTTACAGATAGTTTGAATTTTGACAATAAAAATGCACCTAGACAGAAAATTGTATAGCAAAAAATGTTGATATGTATGATATGACGTAGCTATTTTTTGCTATAACATTTTTTGTCTTGGTGCATTTTTATTGTCAAAATTCAACCTATCTGTAACTTTTGTAACAATAGTTATCGCTGAACTTTTTCAACAGTTTTTGAAAATTGAAATGTGTTGTAGTTCGTCACAGAAAAATGAAAAAAATCGGTTGAGAAGTAACTGAGGTATGGTAATCTAAAGTTGACTAGTTTGTATGGGAAAACGGCTTTGATGCATTTTTATTGTCCGATACTGTATATATGTGCTCAAATACTGAACACTTACATGCTCACTAGCGCCACCTATATATGAAATTCCGAATTAAACGGCTCAGCAAGAAAGTCTCTTTAATAAAGACAAATCAATCAATCAATCAATCTACGGCACAGCATCTGTAAGGCCTTGACCAACCCAACAACTTTACTGAAGACACCGATATTCTAATAAATCAGGATCATGCGATACAGAAGAACGAATTTGGGGTTCAAATGGACCCCAGGTTTCCGAAATGGACCATCATTTAAGGTTTCCTGTAGAGGGGTAATGCTAGTCAAATATCCTCTCACAATTGAGCTGTGATGGACAATGGTCGATGTAACACCTGATCCCAACTAGGCACAACTCGTTTTATAAAGTTTATTACCCTGTTGGGATTACTTCTCCGTTCACCGCGAGTCTCTGCAAGTAAACACACAAACTAAAGCGACAACTGTAACCCTGCCTTCAATAATATCATCATTGATTTCTCCAGAGATTCTTCTATGGATTTCTTTCAGCATTTTTTATCGTAATTTCTTAAGCGGTTTCCCCAGAAATTATTTCCGACGTATTCATTGCTCCTTCCCGGGTTTTCTTCAGGGATTTATCAAAGAAGGCATTCCTCAAATTCTTCCTTAATTCCATCATTGATTCTTTTTGAAATTCATGTAGATATTTTCCCGGGCTTTCTTCAGGGATTCTTTCAGGAATTCCTCTATTGATTCTTCAAGGAATTTCTCTTGGGATTTCTTCATTGATTTCTTTCAGATTTCCTTTGAAGATTCTTTCCGAGATTCATTCAGGGATTCTTCGCGGGATTCCTTCAGGGATTTCTTTTGGAATTCCTTTCGATATTCCTTCATTGATTTCTCCCGGGAGTTTTTCTGGTATTCTTCCTAAAATTTTCTAATGGTTCTTCATTGGTTTTTCTTATGGATGCTCTCAGGGATTGCTTCAGTAATTTCTCCCTCGATTCTTTGATTCATTCTTTTCGGGTTTCCCTAAGGAATTTCTCACCGGGATGATTTCTACTAGATTCCCCCAGCGATTGTCTTACTGTGTAAAGAATTCGAATTAGATCTAATAAGAGTGAGAGCGCCAGAGAAAAACTAGTGATTTTTTGTATAGACATTTCTCTAGTAAGCTGTAATGTAATTATTTATTTTGAAGTAGTTGGCATTTGTTTCACTTATTTAGAGTTGTCTTGCGTCTAAAGTAATGTAATAATGGTATAATACTTATGCTGGGAAAAAATTCTCAGATCGTGAGGCAAGGACCTATGTTGCAGATTATTTTTAAGAACGACATCATAGACTTCTCGCAAACTTTCTCGCAAAATCATGTTCAAGGGATCTCCAGTTAGCCTAGTGGTGAAGGCTATGGATCGCCAATCCGGAGACGGCGGGTTCGATTCCCGTTTCGGTCGGTGAAATTTTCTCGACTCCCTGGGCATAGTGTATCATTGAACTTGCCTCACAATATACAAATTCTTGCAATGGCAGGCACAGGAAGCCCTTCAATCAAAAACTGTGGAAGTGCTCAAAGAACACTAAGTTGAAGCGAGGCAGGCCGAGTGGGGACGTCGAACCATAAAAAGGAAGAAGAAGAAGTGATCTATCCACGTCATGGGACCCCCGTAAGTCTTTCATATGATCCTCCAAAAACATTCCTGAGATCCCCCTTAACACCGGCTCAATCCTGCACAAGATTCTTAGTTGTTCTTAGCATAAAAAAATCGACTACCAAAATGTTTATCCATTTTTTATTACATAAAACTCATCCCATTTCAATCCGCTCCCTCAGTCATAAATTAAATTGATTTGCTTCAACTGCGATTCACAAATCATGTCCACCTCAACACACGGGTGTTATTTTTTGAAGTTTCATGAAACCTGAGGAATCTATTTTCCCCACTCCCACCGCATGTTTTCCATAGCCTACAAATTGAATCAATTATTGTAATTTACTTCCGAAACGACAAACTCTCAATCTCCTTCACCCACGACAAAGAATACAATCATCATCGTTTGCCGCCACCGCCGTTTGCGGGTACGGTTATTGATGGGTTCAGGACCTACTTTCTTTGCTAGCGAAAAAAGAAGTACTTTTTCTAATTCAAATTGAATTTCTTTTCTGTTTCTTGCAGAATGCTTCCCTCAGCCGAAAAAAAAGTTCAAAGTTTACGTCTTCAGACACCCAAGGGACACAGACTTCTCCCGTACCCAACGGGGATGCTAAATGTATTGCGCGCGCGGGTGTGTAATGGCGTATTTTAGCCTGTACAGAGTGCATTGTACCACGACGAGAAGGAAACACCACAAGCAATGACAAAAACGGATTCCATCTATCAATTCACTCCGGGAACGCCGAACGGTTGCAGGGATCCCGACTGAAAGCAACGCAGGAATCCGGACGAAGCAATACCTAAATGCCAATGGAAGTTCGTTCGGGGAAGGGCTCGTAGTCGGTTGGGATACCAGTGCACAGTGGGAAAAATCGACCCAAAAAAACGGATCTTTTAACGCCGCTGGTTTCGGAACATGCAGTTGACTATTTCTGACGTAAAAAAGTACGAGGAATCGATTGGTGCCAAATTCATTCGCCGCACGGCACGGGAAGTGGTCCATTTTGCCCGATTTTGCCCTTTTTTCATACAAAAAGATAATTAAAATGTACTTTTGAACAACGAGCACGACTGTAAATCGTTGAAAATAACTGCAGGTGTAATTAGAGGTTAATAGCAATCATAAAAATAAATGAAAGATCCTTTCAAATGTTTATTTTGCCCCATATGCCCCAACAACTGCTGAAAATTGTGAATTTTACATAACTATGAATGGGTTTTTAATGTTGCAGATTTGAAGTTGTTTTTTTTTCATAAACAAAAAGCACTAGATCTACTATCACCAGATTCATCTTCAGGAGTTGTCCAATTTACCCCATGTTGCCCTATTAACATAGAAAAATGAGATTTAAAAAAGTATTTATAAGAAACAGATACTGCTATGGAACGTTGAAATTAATTTTAGCTGCAATTGGAATCTAACAGTAATCATGCGCGTATGTGGAAGATCATTTCCCTATTTTACCCTACATGCCCCAAAAACTGCTGGATAAGAACATTTTTTGTATTGTTTGTAATGTCACTGGTTGTAATACTTGAAGTCGTATATACAAATACGGTTTATCGATTAGCTTAAGAACCATTCGCGGGAGTGTGCAGACAGCTGTCCATTTTACCCCAATTTGTCCTGATTTTTTGTCGTCTCATGAATAAATTTATTTCCTGTATTTGCTTATGTCCGAAATGATGGACCTCTGGTACTGAAACCAATGTAATTGAAAGAACAGTTCAAATATATGACTTTTTCTAATTCCAGCTTTTGGTGGGGAATTCAGGGTAAAATAATCATTAATCTTAATCTTAATATGTGGCAAATATGCACACAAGTGATTAAATGAGGCATCTTAAATATATAATCTGGTGCTTTAAGACGCCCTATTGAATCAGTTTAGTGCATGTTTGATATATTTTATAAAACGCCTATTATGCCCTTAATTCCTCATCCAAAGCTGAATTTATAGAAAAAGTCATATATAATATAGTCTTTATTTATATGTCTTTTTGATAACATTGGTTTCAGTACCAATGCAAATAAGGGCAATTAATTGATTCATTATATGATAACTCAGGGTAAATTGGGGTAAAATGGACAGCTATTCATACCAATCCGAGAAAAATTCTGGTATTAATCGATAAACCGCATTTGTATACATCAAAAATGATCAATGGCTTCATGTTTTGCAACCAGCGACATATCAAAACCATACAACATATGTTAATATTCAGCAGTTTTAGGGGCATACAGGGTAAAATAGGGAAAAGATCTTTCATATCTGCGTTGATAACTGTTAGCTTCATATTGAACCTAAAAATTATTTTAATGCTGCATAGCAGTATCTGTTTCTTATAAATACATTTTAAATATAATTTTTCTATGAAAAAAGGCAAAATGGGGCAAATTGGACAACTCTCGAAGATGATTGTGGTGGTAATAGATCCAGCACTTTTTGTTAATGCCAAACAAATCAACTTCAAATCAGAAATATTAAAAAGCCATTAATAATTAGGTAAAAGTGTGAATTTCCAGCAGTGGTTGGGGCATATGGGGCAAAATAAGCATTTGCAAAGATATTTCATGCATTCTTATGATTGCTGTTAACCTATAATTACACCTACAGCTATTTTCAGCAATCTACAGTCGTGTTGGTTGTTTGAAAGTACATTTTGATTCTCTTTTTGTATGAAAAAAGGGCAAAATAGGGCAATATGGACCCCTTCCCGTGCCGTGCGGTGAATGAATTTAGCGCCAATCGATTTCTTGTACTTTTTTACGTCAGAAATGGTCAACTTCACGTACCGAAACCAGCGGTGTTAAAAGATCCGGTTTTTGGGTCGATTTTTCCCACTGTGCAGTGTGCAGTGAACGATTCCAGACATGCAGAAGACCAAGACGACATGAATCAAATTATTCCTATTCGAAGAAGAACTGAGGATGCCAAAGTGGAAAATGGAGCTGGAGAAATTGGTGTTCCGATACTTGTTCCGATATTTATCATGCCGATGACACAGCTCCAAATAGTTCGACTGAAGTGCGTGGTTAAAAGTGCAAATATTGAAAAGGAAGTGAAATTTTGAATTAGTGGAAGAGAAGTTTTTGAAAACACAAGCACAAAGTAGTGAAATCGCACGGATATAGCAAACTGCTGCGCGTTAATGCACGTCTCCTAAAAGCAGCACTTCCTAAGTGTTCACCAACAATTACTCCTGAAACGGTTCTCGCTGTGCAACTCTTGAAACTCGTAAATTGGTGCATCACTTCCTGGTGTTATCCTGTTTTCTCATCGCTCATCATTGCATCCTGTTCCTCACATCCTCACACCCACACTGGAACTCAAGAAACCAGGAGAAGAACAGGAAACAGCGCGCCAAAGAGTGCTAGAGCGGACCAACCCATTAAAAGCATAACTCTCGAAACCTCGCCAGCCATGAAGTCGGCAATTCTGTACCCTTATGGGCCACTTCGGGCTAATGGATGCTGTCGAATGCTGCATGCGAAACATTTAGCACTGACGAGTGCCATTTACACGCTGGTAAGTACTACACATAGTTGGGCTAGGGGGGGTATACTGTATTGGGAGGCTCTTGAGCTGCAATCTGCTTGCTATCACACACCACGTGCTTTGGTTGCGATCTTCGCATCAACAAATCCATTCTAGCGGGCCCTGCTATTTGGGAACATAAAACGAATGGGTGGAATCGTTGGAAATGGTTTCATTTCGTCTTATTGCTACTTGTAATCAAATCGTAAAAATGATTTATTTTATGTGCTACAGGGATAACAAACGAAAGCATAGGGCATTCACTTCTATGGTTTCCTAATTCAGGATTTATAGCATTTTGTCTGCCATTGGCCGGAGCCAGAATTCGAATTACTTTTCTGAAAGAATGTTCCTAATTTAGGCATTACTCTCCTATTCGGTTGAGCCTTTCGTCTACAATCCACAATCAATAATGCTGGTTAGTTGTCGTCGATACACATTTTTTACTAGAGGCAACACAAATTTTCAAATAACGAAACGACTTTATCATGACATTTTTCTTCCTTGATAGGGGACAGAGCCCGGAGGGTTTCAAGGGGAGAGAAGGGGGGATTAAAAGTCCCATGGAGTTTTAAAGGGGAATCAGCAAAGGAGAATCTCTGAGAGCCTTAGAGAAATACAAAAAAGTATCTCAGAGGAGGAAACGAGGGAGGACAAATGACAAGGTCAAAAGAAGGGAGGTAAGTTAGAGTGATGCACAAGGAATTCAGGGAATTTATAAAAGAGTGAAGTTTAGATAGGAAAGGGAGCAATGGGAGTATAAGGGGTAGAAAATATGTTGCAAGATTCGAAAGGAGATAACAATGTATAAGAAAAGTTTCAGGAGCTCATAGCTCATACCACAACGGGGTTAATCAGTGCCCTGAAAAGGACACTGTAAAACGCATAAGCGTAAAAAGAGCCTATAGCTCATTGGAGGTAGCTTGCGACGTCATACGACTTTCAATATGACATAGAAAGGCACGTCATCAAAAGCATCCTCAATATTCAAGAAATCACCCAAGCAAAAACTACGTTTGAGCGAGTGCTTTCTTGAAAACGTATAGAACTTTATGTAAAAGAGTCACTGTGGACATTCCAAATTGACATGTGAGTTCACATGAACAGGCATGTTAGCAAGACGAACATCACAGATGTGATAATCGACAATGCGTTTCGAGCATTTCAGAAAGAACGACGTAACCAGAAAAATCTGGAACTTATTCCTTCTTTATACAACGCACGCACCCTTTCGGGATAAAACTACAGAGTAATTTCATGCCATGAAAATACCCAATAGAAAACTACAAGAGTTCAAAACATGTTTGAAAAACTCAAATCCCTCTGGAGAAAAAAGGACAAAGCCCCATTTGCTCCAGGAGATTTGAAGTAAGCAGAGCTTTTTAGTGCCCACTAAATCGATTCTATAGCTACAATCCTCGGGGTAGAAGCTAAAGATTTGTAGCTATACAAAAGACTGGTTTATCCGAAGATATTTAGAACTTGAACAGGTCCGAGTTCCATTCAGGAATACCTCTTGCGGTCCGCACAGACCGCAGAGGACAAGCTTCTTTCAAAGCAGTAGATATGGTATACCACAATGAAGTGCGTTGTAATAACAAAACCATAATGAAACTCTCTTGGAGTAGCAATGGAAGCGAGTTATCCATAAAATGTGATCGCAACCAATTATTACAGGTTCCCAATCTTGTTGAGCAGGGACGCCTAAATACGCAAAGTTTGCGAAGGAGCACTCCAAAGTGTATTCCATCAAACTGAAGCATCTCAAATCAATGTTTGAGCTACTTCAGATGCCAAATATCAGCGAAAAGATGCTGAAAACAAGAGCTTGCTTGATGGCATCCATAAGGAAAGGTTGAAACATACTGTTAACGTTATTCTAAAATATAGCATGCTCGAGGCCAATAGTTCATCTATAATGAAAAAAGCAAAGCTGGGTTCACAAGGTAACCTATACAGAAGTTACCTTACGAAAATGAACTTTTTGAAGTAGATCCACTTGGGCTACATACGCTTTTTACGCTGAAAATTGATCTGAGGTTTCCTTGCCGTTTCCACTACCCAAACTAGACAGAATTACACTCTTCACAATCACAGCACAAAAAGGAAACATCAACGACGAACCAAATCGGTGTCAATTGAAAAACGCCAATGGCGAAAACGTAAGCTATTTAACAACATTTGAATAACCTCGCCCTTATTTAGCCTCAAATTTGAGACTTAAGAAGGGCAACTGATTATCTCGGAGAAACGCAAGGTCCACTGCACCATTGCTCCGGTTAGTGCAGTAAGGGCGTAATACTGTGGAGGACGCCCTAATTCTCCACAGGCTCCGTTTGTGGTTAGGTTTTTATTACACCCCCCTAACCATTCATTCTTTGGCACGGTAAGCATAAAGCCGCATAACACCATGAATTAGGGGTCACCTGTTTAGTGGACTCTTACCACTGGATCAGGCGATCCGTTGTGTTATTCTTAGCCAATTGAGACAATCGCTACCGACACTACACAGCTATCTAGGCTGATCGGGAAAAGAAGTTAACATTGATGGTCAACTTCCGAACGAACCCGAACAGCCGGGTTCGTGGATGAGAGGAGATGTCAGGTAATTACAGGTGATTCCAGTTCGGTTTCAATCACTCACTCACTTGTGTATTCTGGGGATACATTGGGTCAACGTAATTCATCGGCCAAATCAAAGTCATATGCTCCCTAGTGATGGACTGCCAAAGTAGCCAACGATTCGGTGCACGGTCAATCGACTCCACCATGATCTTCTCGATTACGGTGAGGAATAGTAGTTGGTGGTGATAGCAATGAAGAGAATTGGCAGACAAAAGAGGCACAAAACAAGCAACAAAGAAGGTGCGACGATTACTCTTTATCCTTACTGGTAACAGATAATGACATGATCTCGAAATATTTTGTGCAGACAAAACGGAAGCTGAATTTGTTGCGTACTTTTCAACTCGTGAATAATTAATTATTGCTAACCCAAAGTCGAAACTGTTTGATGATAGAGCTTCACCACAGTTGCAGTGTTTACCGACTCGAAGTTACCGTTCGAAAATCGCAATGCAAGGCTTAAAAATCTCTAAACTCGTGGTGTACGATGTTAATCCCATTATTTTCAAGTTGGGACAAACTTATGTCGCATGGGTTTGTTTGTCGCAACAAATACAGGTTGCGACATTGTCATTATTGTTGCGCGATGGTTGAATTTTGATTCACTGGGTGATAGTATAACATCCTTGCTTCACACCAGCGACTACCCACTCCATTATGCAGGACTCTGTATGTAAAAGCTTCACCTCAACCTCACTATTTTCTTCAGAACTCCCTTACGCATCAACCTTTATCTTTTTAGTAGTCAATGAACACCAAATAGACTAACTCTTTGAATTCGTTGACCTGTTCTAGGATGGTACGGAATGTCCCATAATGATCCACACGTAATATTACGGCACGGAATCCTACATGCTGTCGCCTAAGAGTTTTATCTATCTCTTCATGTATCCGATTTAGGATAACTAAGCACAGAACTTTGAAAACAATACACAGTATCATGATGCCACGCCGATTGCAGCACATAGTCAGATCCCTCTTCACGTTATGTCCAAAGGGAAGTATTATGAAAAGTGAATGTAGGGGAACTGCGGGCATAACGCCCTCCGGGGGCAAAACGCCTTAACGCGATATCATCATATTGTCGAGGTTTCCGTTAGATGCAAGCAAACTAGAACTCAAAGTTCAAACTGAGTAGATTAAGCCCAAGAGCGGCTGCTATTGTCGAAAGAAAAGCGTGAAAAACGACGATTTTTCACATTTGGAAAGATTCCCTAATTTGCAGCGCACAGAAATTAAGACATTGCGCGCTGATTATATGGAATCAATCCATGAAACTACCACGCGCCTCCTACTCCTTCATTTGCTGCTGGGAAGAGTTCGATGGAGCCCCTTGGTATTTCACAACAAGTCAAAGCGGGAAATGCCAGCGGGCGTTTTGCCTCCTGCAGTTTTCCAGCACCTAAAAAGCAACACATTTTTGAATTGTTTATTTGAATGGGAAATTTTGTGGGCACGCGGGCCAAAAGTTGAAGTCTCTTAGGAAAATAAGGCAACTGCTCTCCAGAGCAGAATACGACCTTAAAATAAGCATCATTCGAGGTTTCTGACCACATGTGCTTAGCCGGGGCGTTATGCCCCTCTTTCTTCTACCTCAACATTTATTCACCAGAACCATATTTTTGGACCACTGAATTCATGAAATTAGTGGTTTAAAATAATCCATCTTGGTTTTTTTTTCGTAGATTTTCATATGGGACGAAATTGACCTTAAAATGACTTTTTTTTTTGATATTTGTATGGGAAAAAAAGGAAATAAAAATAAAAAATAACAAAAAAAAAACCCTAGATGAAATATTTTAAACCACCCAGATTCTGAAACTAGAGGTTCAAAGCTACGATCCTAGGGAATAACTTTTGAGGTACATTCGATTTTCATAATACCTCCCTTTGGACATAGCGTGACTTCTTCCGAAACTTTACTAAAATGCTCTGCATCCAGTCGGCCGGGAAAGTCGCGGTGTCCAAGAAATTACATCATTTGCACGGAAAGCTTGGGGTCAGCCTTAAGCATCTTTGGTAACATGCAATCGAACTTGGGTGATGCGCCGTGCCCTAGACGACTCATGCCGAGATGTTGATGGTTTGCCGGATATCGAAACATGAAGAAGTTTTTCGAACTGCTCAAACCAGCATTTCAGCTGGTCAGTTGGTTTTAGCGTTGGGCAGTTTTGAATCGATGTTCGTAACATCGATGTTTTTGTTCCGATTAATCGATTTTTTAAATCGAAGTTGAAGCCCCACGAAATCGACCGAATCGATTTTTTACATTCGATTTTTCTTTCGATTCAAAAATATTATTTTTTTTTTTCAGTATGCACTCTAGAATTTTACCATTAAGAAAAATACATAGAATCGAGGTCTATATAATCTAGGGTCCACTAAATCGAGGTATACCTGTATATCTCAGGTTTCTTAGGCAATTTCTCCCAAGAGTCTAAGTGAATCTTTATAAGGATTCTGGAAAAATCCTTTCAGAATTCTAGCGCATCCATTTCTGGCTTCTAGGTCAGTCCATCTCTGGATTCCGAACATTTATTTTTTTTTTTTTAAGAATTCCTCTCAGGATTCTAGATAAATTTCCCTTAATAATGCGGAAAATCCTCTCTTGGATCCCTCTCAGGGTTCTGGGCAATCTCTTTCAGGATTCTAAAGGGATGTCTTTTAATATTGCTGGAAAAATTCTCTCAGGATTCTAGGAGAATCCCTCTGGAAGAATCCTCCAGGTAATTCTGGGGATATCCGCCTAAGCATTCTGGGAGAATCTCATGATTCTAAGGCAATCCATCAAAGAATTCAGGGATCCATCTAAAAAAAACTGGAGTAATCTCTCCCATGATTCAAGGGAAATCCTTAAGAGAATTCAGGGAGAATTCCTATTGGAAGGATCTTCCTCTCTTATATGGGATAAGGTCTCTCAAGATGCTGCTGAGATAATTTTCTGCATTTTGCAGAAATCTCTCATACAATTTTAGAGGAATCCTTAGAATTACGGAAGAGTCCCTTTAAAAATTCTGGAGGAATTTTTCTCAGCAGTATTACATTGGAATACCTATCAGAATTCTAGGGAATCTCTGAATTCTAAGGGAATTCATTTCAGGATGTTGGGTCATTCCCTACCAAGGTTCCCTACTAAGAGTGAAATCCCTTTCAGGATTGGGTTAATTCCTCTAAGGATTCTGGAAGACCCTCACTTAGGATCCCACTCAGAATTCTGAGGAAATGTTTTCCAGCCTTTTCAGGAACTCCTGTCAGACTTCTTGGAGAATCATACTCAGCATTCACAGTGTGTGGCGAAATTCCCTTCAGAATTCTGGGGGAATATTCCTTAGGATTCTGAGAGAATCTCACACTAGATCCAATTAGGATTAAGGAGGAATATCACTAAGTATTCTGCGACCAAGATTCTCTGAAAATTCGGCTTTCTGGAGAAATTTCTCTCAAGATTCTTGGGAATTCTTTCACGAGATTCTGGGCAGAATTCTCTAGGTCAATTTGAGTTTTGGAGATTCGCATAGACTGTGTGATTACTTTTAGGGTTCGGAAGAAATCCACCTCAGCATTCTACGAGAATCCCAGTAGAGCTCTGTTTCCTGTATTCTGGAGCAGTTGCTCCAGAAATCCCTTTCATGATTCTGGGAGAAACCCTCTTAGTAATCAGGGAAAATCCCTGACAAGATTATGGAAAAATTCTCTTGAAGTTCTTGAATAATAATTTAAAGTTTTCTTGAGGAATCACTCTCAGAGTTCTGGGGCAACCCCTTTTAGGAATTTAGGGAGTTCTTTCAAAGATTCTGGGGAATGTCTTTCAGGAATCGGCGGTATTTTTTCTGTTTTATGTGAGAAAACCTCTCAGAATTCCAGAGTCCTTCTCAGGATGCTGAGGAAGTACATTCAAGAAGTTTTCGTAATCCCTTCCAGGGAGAATACCTTTTGGGATTCTGGCAGAATTATTTTCAGCATTCTAAAGGATTTCACCCAGGATTTAAGGGGATTTCTGGGAGAATACCTTAAAGGATTCTGGAGGAATTCTCAGAATTCTGAGAAAATTCTATCTTTCAGAATTCTGTGAGTCGAGTTTCTTTGGAAATCCCGCCCAGTATTTTAAGGAAACCTTTCTCAGGATTCTGGAGTAATCCTTTTTGGGGCTCTAAGCTACCCTTTGCAGGATTCTGGGTCATTTCCTGTAAGTTTCTTGGGGGATTCATTTTAGAATTCCGAAACTCTTTTTTTGTGAAAATCTCTCGATATTCTAGATGAGTTTATTTCAAGAATCTCAAGAATCTCAAGAATCTCAAGAACCGCTTCTGGAATTCCTCTCAGGATTCTGAGATAATCCCTCTTAGGATTCTGGAACATTTTGGGAAAATACCAAGGAAAAGCTTTTCTTAGGATTCTGAGACAATCTATCACAGGATTCTGGGAGAATTCCTCTCGGATTCTGAGACAATCCGTCTCATAGATATGGAGCAATCTCTCTCAGGATTCTGGGAAAATCCTTAATAGAATTCAGAGAGCATTCCTACCAAGCTACCGGAAGAGTCTTGTTTTCTTTTGTAGGTAATGTCGCTCAGGGTTCTGGTGTAATAACTTTCACCATTCTGAAGAAATCTCTCTCATAATTCTAAAGGAACTCCTTTCAGAATTCTGGAGGAATCCCTTTAAATATTCTGGGGGAATTTCACTCAGGAGTCTGCGGGAAATTATCCCAGTACTATATGGGAATACTTCTCATAGTTCTGGGGAATCTGAAGATCTCAGGATTTTTTCTTTCGATTCAAAAATATTAGTTTCATTTTCTTGGAGTGCACTGTTTCAACGATATACCCATTTTCGAATCAGAGTCGCGAAATGTTCGATGTGCAATCTTTAATTTTGATATTGAATTTATTTAGACAAATAAAACATACCATGAACTTACTGCATGCGGCACACGAATCATTTTATAGTTTTTTGATATTTTATAATATCGAATCGATGTAAAAACATCGATTCAAAGCATTCGATTGAATCGGTGAATCGATTCTGCTGATTCGATTCGAATCGGTTCACAAAATTCGATGTCTCAGCCAGATTTGCCCAATGCTATTAGTGAGTAACTGTTCTGAAGCGTCTTTCTCTGGTATCCTCGGATACAGAGCCGTTGCTCTGACAATTATTCCTTGTTAATTTGCTAAAGTATGAAGTTATTTTTTTAAAGTTTATTCAAAAGTTTTATTTTGGGATTTTAACACTTTGCAGTCGAAGGGGTCATGACTCTGGCGATGAAACCGAACATAGCAAACGAATTTGAGGCCAGCGAGGTTGCTTCAGCAGTGGCGATATTATCCGGCTCCAAAGGGTTAAGGAGACTGATTCCCCTTGTTTTTTTTTATTTTCTTATAGTCACTATAATATAGTGTTTTCATTCGTATTCCATATTTCTTTAAGAATTTCAATAGGACTCTCCCAAAAAATATCCAATTTTTGTTTCTCTTATACGACTATAAATGCATATACATTTTGCATTTCAAGAATCTAACAAAGACCAGCACAATCATTAGAAATGACATTTGCACATTGCACATTGAGGATGGAAAGCTACACCCTGTGCAATGTTGACTGTTCTGGTCAGTAACGGAGTAGCAACTACGAATTGTACGGTCATCTCATGCTCATGCTCATTTGGACGTTACTTCGCAAACTTTGCGTTTGAAGCGTCCCCGGTCAACCAACTGGAATCTCTATACCGATTTGGTTGCGGTCATATTTCATGCATACTCACTTTCCATTGACACTCTGCGGTCTGTGAAGACTACAAGAAGAACCCTTTGATGGAACTCTGATCTGGCGAAGCGCAGGAAACAATGTAGAAAGAGTTGGAACAGACAACAGTTGGTTGGATCGGAGGCTTTCAGGTCGGCTCGCAAGGTCTACCAAAAAGCTGTCCGGTCTGCTGAACGATCCGGCTGGAAAAACCTTTGTACAAATGTTTCCAGTTTGAGTGAAGCCAGTCGGTTGAACAAAATCCTTGCAAAATCTAAGGATTTTCAAGTGAACAAACTTCGTTTGCCAAATGGCGATCTGACTTCCTCTTATGAGGAAGTTTTGGAACGTTTATTCAGTACACACTTCCCGGATGTGTGGATATTACGTCTTCGGATGAACCTGATGTCTTTTCTTGTAGTTATGACTCTCTGGCTTCGGCACGGAGTATCATAACTGTAGAATCGATTGAGTGGGCACTAAATAGCATTGCTCCATTCAAATCTCCAGGGGCAGATGGGATTTATCCTATTTTGCTTCAGAAGGAATTTGATTATTTAAAACATATTTTGAAAAAACTACTTGTTTGCAGTTTTGCTACAGGGTATATTCTCAAATCCTGGCGGGATAATACTGTAAAGTTTATTCCGAAAGTGGGTCGTGCATCGTATGAAGAAGCAAAGAATTTCAGACCTATCAGTTTGACCTCTTTTCTTCTGAAATGCTTAGAACGCATAGTCGACCATCACATCCGTGATGTTCATCTGGCAAACGTGCATCTATATGTGATCCAACATGCCTACAAATCTGGTAAGTCCACTGTGGCTCTTGTACACAAGGTTGTTTACGATATCGAGAAGGCATTCGATCAAAAGCAATCTTGTTTGGGTGTTTTCTTTGTATCGAGGGTGCCTTTGACAATGTGCCTTTCGAAGCCATATTAGAAGCCGCACGGAGTCATGGTATATCTCCAATGATTTCCAATTGGATTCATCAAATGCTTAAAAACCGATATCTCTTCTCGACATTGCGTATAGCAGGGTTTAGGAAATTGAGTGTTTGTGGATGCCCCCAAAGGGGAGTCTTGTCACCGCTTTTGTGGAATCTCGTAGCATATACGCTATTGAGGCAACTCAATAATAGCGGTTTTCCTACTTATGGTTTTGCCAACGACTACCTAACATTGTTAGTTGGTATGTGCATCAGCACCCTTTTCGACCTGATGCAAAGCGCAATTCAGGTAGTTGAGGGTTGGTGTCGCCAATATGGCCTTTCGGTTAATCCGAGTAAAACATCTATTGTTCTTTTTTACGGAAAGGCGAAACCGTGACGGCGTTCGACCTTTGCGTCTCTTTGATTCTGAAATCGATGTGACTGAACAGGTAAAGTACGTTGGAGTTATTCTTGATTCCAAGCTTTCCTGGACACCTCACATTGAATTCAGAAGCTTGTATGTCCATGCCGGGCAATGCCGGCGAACTTTTGGTACATCATGGGGTCTAAAACCCAAGTATATCAAACGAATTAACACACCTGTTGTTCGACCAATATTGGCCTATGGATGTGGTGGCAGAAGGGCGAAGTGAGAACAATCCAATCCAAATTAGGCCTTCTCCAAAGGATGTGCCTAATTTCGATGTCGGGAGCGAACTCTTCAACTCCCACTGCAACGCTTGAAATTCTCTTAGATGTTGCCCCACTACACATTCATCTCAAACAAGAAGCACTTTCTTGCACTTACCGTCTACAGGTAATCGGTTTACTAGAGGAAACTTCTGTGAACCGCAGTTCAACACACACCTCGTTGTTTCCACTTCTGGTGAATTGGGACAAAGTTGTCTTTGCTCCAAGTGATCTTACAATTGCTTGTAATTTTCCATATAGAACATTTTCCACGAAATTCCCTTCCCGGGAAGAGTGGACATCTGGTTATATGAAGAGAAGTATTTCAGAAGGTATCGTATGTTACACTGGCAGCTCCTTTCTCGAAGGTCCAGCAAATGCTGCTGTCTATTCTCGTGAGCTAAGGTTACATCAGTCTTACTTACTTGGTAGACAATGCACTGGTTTCAGGCCAAAATCTTTGCTCTTATGTGCAATCAGCACTTCAGCAACACATAATAGGTAAAGTAATATACTTCTGTTAAGATAGTCAGGCTGCACTTGCTTCGGCCAACTCAAGGTCAAAGTTATTAGTTTTAGTAAGCTTGTCGAACTCAAATCGAGGAACTGAATTCAGCCAATGCTGTTCACCTTGTATGGGTGTGCCTGGCCTTTCTTCCATCGCAGGAAATGAAAAGGCTGAAGAGTTAGCTCGCACTGGAGCATCACATGACTTATTGGCCCTGAGCCAGCTCGAGTTGTACTAGGCTTCAGACTGACATCTGGGCTGCCACTCAGCACAAACAATATTGGAATAGTTTGGAATCATGTCGTCAAACAAAATTGTATTGTACTAAGCCATCTCCAGGGGTGGCGAAGTATCTTACAAATCTGTCCAAGCAGAATTGCAGCATGATGGTCAAAGCATTGACTGGCCTTGGCCGACTCAGCTATCACATGGTGAATATTCAGCAAGCTGATTCATTTGTATGTGAGTGCTGTGAATGCGATTAAGGACCTTCGTATAATTTTATATGTAACTGTCCAGTTTTTGCGCAACTGCGTTTCCCAGTACTCGGTAAACACTTATTTGACTTCCGTAACTCACATGGTTGACCACCACCGCCAGCACCACGCTAATGCCTAGTACAAAATGCGAGAGTTTTTCAACGTGTTGTACATAAATACAACAGCGCGATCACTAGAGGGTTAAGTGAAACAAACTTCAGGATGTTCTGCTGTACTTAACTTGCTGTGGGGAAGAACTATAGGCTCTCTTTATGCTTTATGCGTTATTACAGTGCCCTTTTCAGTACGCTGCTTGAACCCATTGTGGTACGCTTATGCATTAGTACTTTTTTTCTTTCGTCTTCCCTACCTGTTCATATCCCCATCCAAATCCTTATTTCCTTCATTTTCCCTCAGGTAGATGATGAAATAGGTTGTTATTATAGTGATGGCACAAATGTCTCATATGGAGGATAACGTGCTTCTGGAGCCGACCTTCTGATACCTGATACCCGATATGGTACACTTTGTACTGCATTTATCAATCCAGAAATACTCTTGATGAAAACAATATTCATACGACCGATGAGTGTTAAATTATTACCAAATATTTCTTGTGAAGGATTGAGTGACGATAATTTGATATGTGTCCTCAACAAGCATAATTTGGCTTTTTTTCCGCAATATCTAATCGTGTTTTTCATGCACTCCTTCTTGAATGAGTAGTCAAACTACAAAAAAAATCTCTTTTTTATCATCAAGTACCCTCACCTTTCAATGATGTCTATTTCAATTTCGTTCAGAAAAGCACTACGCTCATTCAAAAATAAATCCCCATAAAACTCACCTGCATAGCCGGTATCCTTCGCCCCGTGCGCTATGAATAGACTGCAACGACGGCGAACGAACGGACCAAATACCATTACACTCCGGATTCGCGTCTGCAAAATTTGATTACCCTAACTGACAGGTGACCTATTGAGTATGGCCACTAGCCTGGTACACGGTTTATATGGGAAAATACAAAAAATGGAAAAACTCTAACTCCTGTATACTTTTTGAGTTCCTCTTTGGTCCCATATCAACTGTGCAAAATTTCAGATCGATCGGAAAAACTATATTTTAGCGCCCGCCATTCTTAGTTTTTCATACGATTTACTATGGGGAAATTTTACATCTGCAAAGAAAAATCGCTAGGAGTCACCCCAAGATCCCAAAAAATATGTCGATGAATGATTTCTGTAGAAAACTTCACGAGGAATCAGACCTCCGAAGACTGCAAACCAATGCGACGTTCGTGGAAAAAGTTATTAAGCCTCACCCGATTGATAAAATGACGAGATTTTATTATTTATTGTTATTCCTTACATGTTAAACAGCATTGGCATGCCATTCGGTTTTCAGTTAATAACTTTTTCCACATGCCTTAGATCGCTTTGCGGTCTTCGGAGAGTTGGTTTCTCGTAAAATTTCCAACAGAAATCATTCATCGATATATTTTTAGGGGTTAAGGGGCAACCTGTGGCGATTTTTCTTTGAAAAAGTGATTTTCCCCATAGTAAATCGTATGAAAACTTAAAATGGCTGGCGCTAAAATATAGTTTCTCCGATCGAGCTGAAATTTTGCACAGTTGATATGGGACCAAAAAGGAACTCAAAAAGTGTACAGGAGTAAAATGTCTTTCGGTGTCCCACTCTAATGGCCACCCACCACCAGTACTGGAAACCATGATTACAGCGCTGATACAGCAGCCCCCGCCGGAGACCAGCGCATTCATTCATAATCGAATTGGAAAGTCATTTTCCATATTTTATTTCTGTACCACCGTCGCGCACCGACGACCGTGTAGCAAACTTTTCTCACTCATCCACTGTACTATCCGCTCTCGTTCCAGAATATCTCCATCCTGGTGGTGCTGCTCTATTCCTGGCGAATCAGCGTCAACGTGAAAAAGTACAGCGACCTGGAGGACGTCTACTATGGTAGGTTTATCGGACGATGGGACGGTTTTCCCAAATGTGTGGCGGCCATCGCATCTCGTGTGTGGCCGTATTTGATGGTATTTTTTGTTGGCGTCCGCCGTAACAAACCAATCTGTTTACGATTTTATCTCTGAGGCTTTCGGTTTTTTTTTCTCTCCTCTTGATATGCCTTCGGTGCATCTTCTCATCACATCAGGTGTCCAGATTGCTTACTTTGCCATCATCGGAACGCAGTGCTCCATGGTTCTGCTCAGCATTGTGCTGATATTCGGCATCTATAAGGTACGTATACATAACTGCATATGGTACAAGGGCGTAGCCAGCTTTTCGGTCAGGGGGGGTGGGCAACCACCCTTAGTAAATATGTACCTACTATCTTTTATAACTAAACGCAACATGATGAAATTGAATATAATAACATTATATTCTAAAAGCATTATTTAACCCTTAACCTTGTTGTACTTTGTACAATACGTTAAAAAAGCACGCCTGATCTACACAAATCAACGTGGTGCTGGTAGCGGTGACCAATTTCTGGAAGATTAAGGATTTTTTGTTTACTCGTTATTTTGCTCTGATTTTTTTTTTGTCAATGTCTACAAAAAAATCATCAGAAATTACAGCTGAACTCTTTTGGAAATTACGAGCTCTTTTAAGGATTAACCTAGAATTTCCTGGTTCCTGTATGAGTCCATTTATCTTCCAATACTATTTGCTGGAGCAATTCCCCCACAACTTTTTGAATTTTTGAATTCCAGAAGGAATTCCTGTAAGAATTTCAGAAAATAAACCTGTACGAATTCCTGGATAAATTATTGGAGGAATACCTAGTGAAATTTCTGAAGAGATCACATGAGGAAATCCTAGATAAATTTCCTAGTAATTCCTGGAGGAATTCTTGAATTAGACCCAGCAGGAATTCCGGGAGAATTTCCTTGAGCAGTTTTTTGGGTGGATTCTTGTAGCAATCCCTAGAAGAATTTCAGAGAAATCTCCAGAGGAATTGTGGGACGAATTGTTGGAGAAATTTCTAGAAAATCCCTTGAGAAATTCCAGGAGGACTTAATGGAAGGACCCTTGGAGGAATTTCTGGAGGATTCCCTGGTGCAATCTCTGGGAATATCCCTCGAAAAATTCGTGGAGAAATCCCTGAAGTAGTTCCTGGAGGAATGTCTATAGGAATCCATGAAAATTTCCTCAAAGTATTCCTGGAGAATTTCCTGAAAGAATCTCTCCCAAGAGGATTTCCAGGAGAAATTCTTGGACGAGTTGCTGGCATAATTCCTGAAGGATGCCAGGAGTATTCCGGAAGGAATTCCTGGGGTATTACATGGAGGTATTCCTGGGGAAATTCCTAGATAACATCCCGGAGGAATAAATGGAGGAGTCCCTAGTAGTATTCCTGTGGAAATTTCTGGAGGAATCTCTAGAGGAATTCTTGAAAGAATTACTGGATGAATATCTAGAGGAATCTCCAGAAAGATTCTGAGAGATTTCTAATCCTATTTCTGTTATTTTTCTATTTCTGAAAAAATCCCTTGAAAGATTCCTGGAGGAATGTCTAGCGGAATTGCTGGTGGAGTACCTGCAGAAATTCTCGAAGAAATTCTTGAAGAAATCCCTGGAGGTATCCTTGATGAAATTTGTGAAGAAATCCCTGGAGGGATCTCCGGAGGAATCCCTGGTGGTATACCTGGAGGAATCTCTGAAAAATTCCTGAAGAATTTCTGAAGGAATCCCTGAAGGATTTCCTGGAGTAACTGCTGGATGAATTGCTGACATAATTTATGATGGAGTTCCTTGATTAATTCCTGGTATAATTCCAGGAGGAATCCCTGAAAAATTCCAGAAGGTATTCCTCGAGAATATTCTAGAAGAATTTCTGAAGAAATCCCTAGGGGATTTGCTGGAAAAAATCCTTGGAGAAATTTCTGCAGAATTTCCTGGAGGAATCTTCAAAGAATTTCCCGAAGAGATTCCATGGAGAAAACTCTGGAGGAATCCCTTAAGCAATTCCTGATGGAATCGGGGGAGAAATTTCTGGAGAAATACCTAAAGGAATTGCTGACATAATTTCTGCAAGATGTCCAGGAGCAATTCCTAAAGAAATTCCTGCAGAAATTCCTGGGGAATTCATGTAGAAATTCCTGGGGTAATTCCTAAAGGAGTTCCTGGAGAAAATCCTGGATAAAATCCTGGATAAAATCCTGGAGGAATACCTGGAGAAATTCCTAAAGGTATTCCTTTGAGAATTTATGGAGGAATCTCTAGAAGAATTCATGGAAGAATTACTGGATGAATTTCTAGAGGAATTCTGGCGAATTTCTATTCTATTCTATTATTTTTTAATTTCTGAAAAAATCCCTTGAGAAAATTCTGGAGGAATTTCGAGCGGAATTTCTGGAGGAATTCTTGGATAAATCCTCGAAGGAATTCCTGAATAAATCCTTGGGAGAATCCTAGAAGAAGTTTGTAAAGAAGTCCCTGGGAGAATCCCAGAAAAAAATACTGATGGTATTCCTGGAAGAATTTATGAAGAAATCCCTAGAGGATACCCAGGAAGAATCTTTAGAGGAACTTCTGGGGGATTTCCGTGAGGAATCTTCGGAGGATTTCTTGGAGGAATCCCTGAAAAATTCCTGAGAGTATTCCTGGAGAATTTCCTGGAAGAATTTCTGAAAAAATCTCCAGAAAAATTTCTGGAAAAATTCCTGTAGAAATTGTTGACATAATTTCTGAATTGCTGGAGGAATTCCTGAAGTAATTCTTGGGGTAACTCCTGGAGAATTTCCTGGAATAGCTCTTGGAGAAATTCCCAAGTAAAATCCTGCAGGAATGCCTGGAGGAATTGCTGGAGGTTCTCCTTTGGGAATTGCTAGCGGAATCCTTGAAGGAATTCTAGGAGGAATCTCTGTAGGAATTCCTTCAACAATTTCTGGATGAATTTCTGGGGGAATCTCTAGTGGAGCTATGGGAGAAATTTCTGAAAAAATCGCCTGAGAGATTCCCAGAGGGATGTAAAGAAAAATCTCTGGAGGAATTCCTGTAGACATCCTCGAACGAATTTCTGAAGAAATCCCTGGAAAAATCACTAAAAATGTTCCTGGAGGAGTTTTTAGTGCAAGTCCTGGAGGAATACCTGCAGCAACTCCTGGATGGAATACTGGAAGATTTCTTGGCAGAATTTCTGGAAAAATTCTAGAAGGTATTCCTAGAAAAAATCCTGGAATAATTTCTGAAGGAATCCCTGAAGAATTTCCTGGAGTAATTCCTAGAGGAATTCTTGAAGAAGTTCGTGGATGAATCTATAGTAGAAGAAATTCGTATAGGGATACCAGCAATGGTTCCTTAAGAAATCGCAGATGGAGTTCTTAAACAAATTCGGGAGGAATCCTTAGAAGAGTTTCTGAAGAAACTCCACAAGGAAACCCGAAAGAAATTTCAAGAGGAATTACTAAGGGAATCCTTAAGCAGTTCCTGGAGGAAGAACTGAATCAATTCCTAGAAAAGTTCCTTAGAAAATACAAAGCGGAATTGGTAGAGGTACCCTAAAAAGAGTTCGTGGGAGAATCTTCCGAGGAAGTTTAAAATAAGTTGTTCCAGAAAGAATAACAGAAGGAAGTCCCGAGTTAAGCCCTGCAGAAATTCTTGAAGGAATCCCTGGAGGATATCCTAGAAGAATATCCGTAGAGATTAACGGAGGAATCTCTAGAAGAATTCCTGGATGAATTTCTGGAGAAATCACTATACGCATTTCTGAATTAATCCTTGAATGAATTTTTAGGGGAATCACTGCAACAATTCTCAGAGGATCCCTGGAATAATTCTTAGAGGAATCTCTGGAGGAATCATGGAGAAACCCCGGTATAAATTTCTGAAGAAATTGCAGATGGAATCCTTGGAGAAATCCTGAAAGAATTCTAAGAAGAGTTCGTGGATGAACTTCTTGGGGAATCCCTGTAGCTGTTCCTGAAGAAACCCCAGGAAAAATCCTGGGGAATTCCTAAACAGTTCCTGGAGTTGTTTCTGAAAGAAACACAGAATATATTCCCGGGTGAATCCTTGGAGGAATGCTTGAAGGAAAACCTGGAGGAATCCTGGAAGTAATCCCATGATGAATTCCTTAGAAAATCCCTGGAAAGCTTTCTTAACAAATTCCTGGAAGAATTTCTGTGGGAAAAAATATAAAGGTATCCATGTAATAATTTTTGGACGAATTATTGTTGGAATCTTTGGATGGACTCCCAAAAGAATGTTTTGTACAATGATTTAAGGAACTTCTGGAAATTCCTGGAGGAATCATCGAAAAAAGCACTGGAACAATCATTGGATGAAGTTCTAAAGATATCCCAGGAGAAATTCCCGGAGGAATTTCTGGTGAAACCCATACAGAAATTCTTGAAAAGCTCTCTGGAGCAATCCATGCTAGAATCACTGAGGGAAGCTATGGAAAATTCCTGAAGAAATTCATCGATGAAATATCTGTAAAAGAACTGAAGGAATCGTGGGAGGAATTTTTGAAGCATTTCTTGGAACAAACCCTGAAAAAATAACATACTGTACCCTGTAAGATACCCATGGAAGAATTCACGAAAGTGAAACTTCTGGATATCCCTTAAGGAATTTCTGAAAGAATCCTTGAAGAAGTTCCTGAATAAATGCCTAAAGGAATTTCTGGAGATGTCCTTGAAAGAATTTGTAAAGATCTCCCAGGTGTTATTCTCTTAGCATGACGTTTGTTTTAATTGAATACAAGTGAAAATTCGTGTAGCAGTAACACATAACTGCACTCTATAGCATCATATAATTCTACAAAGTCCTTCTTTTTCCCTACAGGAAACTTGACATGCTGTTCTTGTATTCCATGAATAAACTTCACAAAATTTATCTATTCAACCAAGCTTGTTATTTGGTTAAAATCTATGATAAGATTGAAGTAGATCTCTTGAAGTAATACTTGGCGAAATTTCCTGTGATTCTCAAGAAAAAAGGTTTGATAATTGTGGATAAAAACCTCAATTATTGGAATAATCTAGAGAATAGTTTTTTAAAATATTTTTTTTCTGGAACTCTTGAATTATTGATAATCTTTGAGTCGGCTCGAATTTAAAAAAAATCTTTCGGCCAGGGGGGGGGGCACGGCCTTCGGGTATCAAAGGATTATCTTTAACGTTCCTCGTCACGTTCAGTTCCCATTTTACTACATAGCATATATAGAGGGCAGAGGGTCCTATTTTGGGAAATTTTCACTTATAATTCAGTCAATTTTATACTAATTGACTTCAGTTTCTTTACATGGTAAGCCTTGCTTTTCGGAACAAGGCTGGGGAGTTAAGAATAAAGAAAACATTTTGGATATATAAAAAAAGTCTTAAAATTGAAAATAAATTAAAGAAGAAATTGTATGGATAACAGAAGATAGAATATGTATGGAAGAGAACATAACAAATGCACAAGAAAGAGTTGAAACAATGCACAAATCTCCTAACATCGAACTTTAATGTCAAACCCAGCTGGCCATCATTTGGGACCGAAGTTCGAAACTTTTCCTACCGCATTCAACTTTCCTGCGTCCATTTCAATTATGACCTCATCGCCCCACCCGCTCCATACATAAATTTGCAACTTCCAGTCTTGGCATTTGCCCTTCGCTCCGATTCCGAATGGTATGCCGACCACCGGCGATCCTTGGCGTCATCGCCGTGCTTGCCGGCCTGATTTTGGGAAATGCGCGCTGTACCCGAGACGTGCTTGCTAAATAAGCAGGCAATAAAAGTTTTTGACAGGTTTATCAGAGATTTTCGGGAATGTAGCCGACGAACTAACTTTCCGTGGACGAAAATCGCATCGTAATGCCGGCCTCCCCACGGACCCGAACGAACGAACCGACCAACCGGGAGGGTTGTTTTCGAAACTTTGATTAAATTTGCTACGGCGATGGATGGGGTGGATCGTTTTTCTATTTAAAATTAACACTTGCTAATTATTTATTAACTCTTGTTTCATTTTTTCGCTCTCTCGAACCCAACTTCCTTCCACCCGTAGGAGAACATTGGACTCGTGGTACCGTGGATAATCGGATTCATCACCTTCATGGCGCTGGAAGCCGTGGCAATGGTGTACTCCAACGTGCTGCGGGACCATGTGAACAGGGTAAGTCGTCATGAGTGAGTGTGTGAGAATGTGTGCGATGGGAGACGAGAGGCGGTAGACACGCCGGAAAGGGCACGTTTTTCTTTGTCATTACGTTGATTAAATCTGGGTTATTATCATGATTAAATTTCCATATTCTTTGCGATGCTTAACCCTCTCATCGCTCTCCAGAGAAATCGGTTCAGCAGAAGAAGAAAATTAATTTGAGATGCCATTTAGCAGCTTAAACGAGCCAAAGTAAATTAGATAATATGAGCCGAGACCGCTGCAATTTCCATTTTCTTGCTATTCACTTAGCGAGTGGATGCCGCAAGTTCTTAAATAATAATTCTGAAACTTTTTCTGCTTCATGGCAGTTCGTTCAGAAGTTTCGGTTATTTCTTCATCGTTAATTACCAAAGTATTTGGAAGTTCTTTCAAGAAACGGTCAGAAATTCATCTCAGAGTATCTCCATTATTCTCCCTGGAAAGTATTTCAATAGTTATTCAAAAACATTTTTAATGGTTTGTTTCAGAAATGCATCTAACTATTTAACTCATGAGATCACCACAGGACTTTTCCAGAGGTTCCTCAGTAAAAACGAGAAAAATTCAAGATTTTTTTTAAATATCTCTTCCAGTGTCCCATAAAACCTCTGATCATTGAAGAAGAACAATCGGATGCGCTGAACAATATCTGTGCCATCTTCACCAATGTGACCTTTTAGTTTTTTAATAGTAATAAATACCTAATGACAATAGCTCCTAAGATATAAGTGTCAATCTGTAATCTGGCAGTTTATTAGAATTCTTAACTTTACTTGTAGCACTTTATCAAATAATAAAGAAGAGAGGAATTATTTCCTATGTAATCCAGGATTTTTGAAAGTCAGGTCAGATGAAAAAACTTTCAACTTCAAATCAAAATTTATGACGAAATCTGCACTATTTTGGATGCGCGTAGGTTTTAGGCACTTATAATCTCAATATTCGCGGTAAAACTGCTCCCGCACATACCTTTTTACTACAAGGATCGCTACAAGCCAAACACTTTTGAGAATAGTTAACTTCTGATAATCTAATAAGTCGACTTCATAACGATGCAAGGCCGACGATAGTTTGCTCACGTTCTACACGAGTGGAACAAAAAACTGGCTGTCAAGTAGTTCGAGCCGAAATGAACGACATGTTTTTTTTATTGCGGACATATTGTTATTCTCAATATTTGTTTGAAAACATCTATAAATGTGGTCCACTTGGTTGAAAGGCATTCTTATAGCGGTTATCAGAAAGTTCTAATGGTTCTTGGTTTCATTGGCAGTTTTATTAAATTGGCAATGAAAACTGCTTATAGCGCAGCATGAAGCTTAAAATGTTACTTGTGAGGAAAGGCTCAAAGATTCATTCGGTCCCGGCAAGCCAAACTTCCAGTGCTCGGGCCAGGCCCGTGCAAAGAAGTGACGCCAAGGGAGGGGGTTTTCCCAATTTCGGCAAAAAGTGGAGGGCCGTCTAGTGTATAGATCGTCGGTAAGGAGGGGGCGTTAACATCCTAACCCTCCCCATCCGTATGCACGGGCTTGGCTCAGGCAACTGCCCTGGAGGCCCAAATGAAGCTCATGGAGTAAAAGAAAGAGATGAAAGTGATGGAAGAGCTGAAGAGAATGGAGAAGAATGGAGATGAACAGTTCCAGCTCGAGGAGAAGAAGCAATTGATGAAAGAAGAACGACGTCTCCGCCAGCGTAAGCTGGACGAACAACGGTCGTTGCTGGCGATACAGCAATTGATTAGGAGAGAGTTTCGGGAAAGAAGAATGAGCTAATCAAGCGGATGTTGGAGGCCGGAAGCAGAGGCAGCAGCATTACAAGCTCGCTTCCAGACTCACGACAGAATGAAGAGTTGGCTAACAGGTCCACATACTGATGGATGATCTTTGGGAAACATGGTGGAGGAATAAAAAGCTAATAGAGGGCTTCACCCGACAGTTTCTCAAGACCCGTTGGCATACCAGCTACCAACATCGCAATCCGGGGTTGCACAAATCACCTCGCAAACGACTCGTGGTATGCAGGTGGGAAGCTCGTCCTAAATGATGCAGCAAGCTCGGTCAGAGATTGTCGTGCAACCGTTCCAGCGATACGTAGCGAACTCCCAGCCTCAGCTCCAACTGAAGCTGCGGACTAGTCAGACCATGCCTCAGCAGTGCCAGCTTTCAGCGCAGCAACAGCTGTGTTATCCATTCGTACAGCATCAGCAGCAATTGCGCCATTCGCAAGGCGGCGGCCCTGGGGATCAGGATGCGATCCACATAGTAGGGGAACTGCGGGCATAACGCCCCCAGGGGCAAAACACCTTCACGCGATTTCATCATATTGTGGAGGTTTTCGTTAGATACAAGCAAACTAGACCTAAAACTGAGCAGGTTGAGCCCAAGAATGGTTGCTATTGTCGAAAGAAAGCGTGAAAAACGACGATTTTCCACATTTGAGAAGATTCCCTAATTTGCAGCCAATAGAAATTAAGACTTTGCGCGCTGATTATATGGAATAAAGCCATTTGACCACCACGCGCCTCCTACCATTTGCCGCTGGGAAGAGTTCGATGGAGCCAACAAGTCAAAGCGGGAAATGCCAGCGGGCATTTTGCCTCACCCAAAAAGGCGTTTTGCCTCCTGCAGTTTCTCGGCACCTAAAAAGTAACACTTTCACACACGACCTCCGTAACTTTCTGTCCAATTCCGGAGAAGGTAGGGTAAAAGCACTGGACTTCGCCACTGCTCTAGTCTTCGCCCAATCCATGTATGTTGGATTTGGAAAGTAAACAAGCCTAATAAACAAAAGTGATCTCGCCTCTGTCTCATTTTAATTGTATTGAATTGCTTTTGTTGAGTTTGAGCCAGTGCACGCCGTTGGTGTTCTGTGCTGCAATAATAAGATTCGCGCAATTTGAAGTTTCGATCTCGTAGTCCGAAAGAAATCACGGGTTTAATTAGTTTAGAATTCCGGGAACTTACATGTATGGCAGGGCGAAGATTAGAGCAGAATTGTAGTGTTTTCACTCTATTGGAGAGGAATCAGGAGATCCAATAAAGGAATTGGCCTTGGAGTGGGTTGAAAACACGGAATCGGTATTAGGGATGTAATGGATTCCCAGTGTGGACTGCTCCACGTACACCGTCAACCCCCGTGAAGATCTTCAATGGCTTCTCAACCACAACCACGTTCCCATGAAACGAGTAATACTTCGGATCGGGCCTGTTTGACCCGCTAGCCAGGGTCTCTTTCCTCCTCATTCAAGGAAAGGTTCTCATCCTCCAGTCCAAGCTAGGGTTTGATCCTTATTGGTCGTGCAAATCAGGCATTTTGGTGCCGAATTGAACTCTTTGGTCACATCCTTCCACTCCGCACTTCCTGCAGAGTTTACTCCTCTCAGGGCCTTTACACGCCTACGACTTGTGCCCTCGCTCGAAGTGCTTGAAGCACGCTTCTGGTGGCTCGTAGATGCTGAATCACCTCCGTTCCGTTGCCTCAGGGCTCTCACCTGCACCTTCTCGCCCAGTACCTTTTGAATTAGTGCCTTGTAGGAAGTGCCCTTTTTGGTCACCTCATTCTTCAGCACTAGCATCATCTTTCCGATCCTGCTGCGCCGGATGCCTTTGACATCCGTGCCCAGCGGAGAATGACGGTTTTCGTTCCGCATTGCCCGCAGCACCTCGATTTTGAAAACCAGCGCCTGACTCCGTTCGCGCTTACGGGCTGGTTTTCCTTTGCTCAACTCCTTCTTTTTCCCAACCGTGATCCAAGGGTTCTCCTTTCCTTGGTCCGGTTGGTCACCTTTTATCTTAGGATTGGCCTCTTGAGGCTTGGTTTCCCTGTTCCTTGCGCGTTTTGTAACCGGCCTGGTTACTTGTGCTGGTCGTCCCTTTCATCTTCTTCGATTTTTCGCCCGCCTCTGCTGGACGCTTCTTTGGCAGCGTCTCCTCGGCAGGTTTCAACTATGGAGCTCGAGCCGTAGGGCAGTACGAGCTCTCCGCTACGGCTCCGGGGAGCTGCATGGTTTCGTGCTGCATCGTCTCGTTACCAGCAAAAAGGAAGCTGTCCGTTTGGTAGTCCGCCCGCTCGTGCAGCCGATCAGCTCGTCTATCTGTTCGTCAACTACCAACATCTTTGGTAGAACGCTCCTGCTGCGGTTCAGCGCCCGCGTGATATCCGCGCCAGTCATCTGCGCCTCCTCGGCCGGAGCTGCGCCACCTTGTGCTCCTCTCGTTGAACCTTCTGCCGCCTGCTCGCTGGTTCAACGCCGTTCCCGCTGCTTCTCCACTCTCGATCATAGCCACATCGTTTTTCATGGATTTAGGTCATTTCTGCTAGGTCTTCCTTAGAGCCGCTATCCAAATGAAAGTAGTCACCAATGATCGTGGTAGTTATCTATGTGAGCATGGAGGCCACCCGAGGGTTGACCCAGGCCCTTATAAGGACTAGGCTCGGAGCCGGATCAGCATTAATCCGGAGTGTTCATCTGAACCTGTTTTCATCCAGTTAGTTGCCTAAGTTGGGCACAGGTGAGGAACGTAGGGTAAACAGGTATAATATGCCCCCCTAAGCAGAAATGGCAATATATCTCAAACTGGCGCCTTATTCCATCTATTGTCCATTGCAAATCGTTGTTCCTAAAGTCAGTGAAGTGTTGCATGCAAACTATGCCTTTGGAGGGGCGGCTATGGAAGCTTTGAAACGTTTTTCGAAAACGTTCCAAAATTTGCTCTTATCAAAACAAACGGGGCAATACGCCCCACCAAAAGAAAAACGTCCTACTGTAAGGCCACGCCACGATTTTAGGGGACGGAGGACAGCGCAGACATTGGCCCATCCGCTGTTTCAAGTCACCCGACTTTACTAAGAGGATAGAACGACGTTACTACCAGCTCACATGTGCGTAGTTACCTAAGCATGTACCGTCTCAGTTACCAATTACAAAGCAAGAACAGTATGCCGTAATCAGGAACCTACACTGGCGTCGTTCTTGATGTGCCCGAGGTGCTCCAAGCTGGGCTGTGACACTTTGGAAGCGGTGTCGTATCGCTTATACAGGGTAGCATCCGGATGTGTAAAATTTTTGAAAAGACACAGCAGAGCCAACAGCCAACTGCTGGCCCCCCGCCACGCCTAGGCTTACTCCGCTTGAGCAATCCGTATGTCTCGGTGCTCGGTCACCTCCCGGTGCCAAAGGTGGGCAGTCCACACTGACTGGTGTGTTGGTAAGGTTCGCTTAGAAAATAATTCAAGGCTCCCACCTGACTCGCAAAAGGGGGGGAAGCCCCTGGACACCTGTCGCTGCTGCCACACAGTTGATAACTGTGGAAGAGCTCGTGGATCACCGTCTTTGTCTCAGTGGGGACGATACGCCAAGAAGAAGACTGGTTGATTGATTGATTTGTCTTTATTAAAGAGACTTTCAGCCCTTGGCTGGTTCGTTCCTACATAGAAGACTGGAATATCTTTGAGATATGTGGGAAATGCGCAATATTTTTAAAAGACACGGACGACACGTTTAGTAGGGGAACAGAGCCCAAAATGCCAAGATGGGGTAAAACGGCCCAACGCATAAAATCATTCCTGAATGGGACTTGATCATAGCTATAGGTGAATGGTGTCAAGATATGTTTGCATTAAACATTCTTCTAGAATCTAGGCCGCCAAACCCACGGAAAATCTTTTGATTTCCCAATGAAAATGGGCAACTTCCGGTTTTTCGTGCTTGCAATTAAGGTTTTCGGGTGATTTTATTACCAGCCAAGTGTTTCCAAGTAGATTGAGGCACCCATGGAGGCGCATGGTTGTTGAAGTCTACGCTATCCATGTTAGGGGTCATTCAAATACTACGACCATCGTTTAGCGGGAAAGGGGGTGACACTCCTTGTATTGAGTATACGAAAAAACGTGACAGAGGGGTGAAAGTAAGTCGAAAATGCCAGAAAACTGATGGACGTAATTTTTGAATGTTTTCATGAAGTGGCATCTTACCCCATGGCAGATGGGCTTTTTGCACCACTTCCGTTTTACGAACCAGTTTTTGAAATCGCAAATAAACGATGAAAATGCAATAATTTAGTGAATATTTTTGTTGAAGCATCGAGCAAATATTGTCTAGTTGCTGTTACCACTTTGAAAGCCTAACAAATGAGGCTCTATATCATTGAAAACGATGAAAGTTTGAAAAATGGCATATTGCCCCACTTTCCCCTACTTCCAGTGAGCTATTCGCTCTTTGAAGGAAGCACGACACTAGACAACGGACTAGCATGCAACGCCCAGTGGCGCAGCCGAAAATTTTTCCTGACAGCTGCGGCGGGAATCGAACCCGCGCTCCTAGCACGATGCGACTGAATGCTTGGTGACACTAGCCGCACGACCACGAAGCCACCATCTTTCAAACGCATCTTTGTGGCTGAAGGTATTTGACCCAAGTCAGTGGTTCCCAACAGGGACGTGACGGTCCATATGCAATTGAACTGTTAAAAGGGTTAAGTAAATTCAACATTCAATTTCCAAGAATTACTTAACATATAGTTTCGAAATACTCATTTATTGAAAGTATAAATCAAACAAATTCAGTATGTTATCAAAAATAAAGCCATCGACAAGCACTTCATCCAGCACCAAACAATTTGTTTATCCAGTATTGTTATCTGAATGAGACCATTTATTACCACGACCACCCGTTACTTATATCTCTCTTTTCCATCGTTTGCAGCAATTCGACTCCCTTTGCAAAGCAGAAGTGGCCTTTTTCGTATCGCGAGCATTCATCAACGTGAGTATATCATATAACATCCCATTAGAACAACCACTTTTCTCCGGAACAATAAATTGAACGTTCTTCTTTTTCTCCTCTTTCAAAGGCCCTGGCGATGTGGGCCGTGACCCGTTTCTACAACCTGCTGCGGGCGGGCGTCACCTGGAAGGGACCGGAAGTGATCGAACTATGACACAACTCGAACGACACGGAGAAAACGCTGGCGTCTCTCCGTGACGAAACCCACCTGATTGTGCGCATCCGTGACAGCGGCGAGAACGACTGCGGCAGCAACGGCGGCTCCACCGACGAGGACGACGACGACGCCAGTGGTGATGGTAATCGCAATGGCGGCGGCGGCGACGACGGTGGGGATGATACCGATGACAATATGATTGATGCCTCGGGTCGGGGGCGGGGGCGATACAGCCGGAGTCGATCGCGGCAGCAGTTATTCCGAGATGGGTACGCTTCCGACGACGGCGGCGATAAGAGCGCCGGAAGTGGCAGCGAGGAGGACGACTCACTGCTGGTGGCGTACGATAGCAACTCCGTGGCATCCGTTTGACAATATCGAAAGCTGGTGCGGATGATGGCGGAGTTCCAGCGGCAGGCGGACAGTGCCGTGTTGTTGTTCTTAATTATATTTTGTATTGAAGTTTATGCGCAGATTTTTATATTTTTCTAGACGACGGTCAGAGTAGTGTACCTTTTCTCTATATTGTTATAACTGTGGGAGAGCGAAGATGTTGAATCCTTTGTGTAACAGAATGCGACATAATTTTCAAAATTTTATAAACGAAGAAATAAGTGTATTTCTGGATCTACAAAATTCATAATCCAGATCATGCCTCGGTCACAATCAAGCTTCCGTTGCAACTTTTGAAAGTCAAATAGATTATAGAAGGTCTTCAAAGCCATCTTAAAGTCAAAACATACTAATCTATGATTTATAACGGAATCCAATACCTTTTCAATACCGATTGAATTTCAAAGTGTTGCTTGACTCACACTACCAGTTATTAAAGAAAAACGAGCTCAAAATGTTAGATTATCTATAAATTCTGATGTTCTAGAATCATGCCGTGTGGTGCTTGCGAAGTGTGCAGCTTAAAAACTGTGCAAGACTATTTTTTAACCCGGGAGCGGTCGCGCCGTGTACTGAGTACACGCACCATGAAAAATGCACGCATGTGGTACACAGTGTGAGCGCGGTGTCGCTGCAGGTAGTCAAAGGCGCGACTGCTCGAGGGTTAATTATTTAAAACTAATTTTTGATTAAACTCTTGAACTTTGAGAAAAACAGTGTTCAGTCAACTGCTGAAAAACTGTGTGAGTTAATGTTTGAAGAACAACAAATCAGTTTTGATAATCATTTGATTCAAAAATGAACCCAGAAAGTACACAAATCTCATTATAATGAAACTTTGAAGAATATGCCGCATTCTAATTGTATATAGCTTCCAACATGGCTGGGAATGTAAGCGAATGTTAGCACGAATGCAAACTAACAGTGTATGAAACGGACCGCCGAGAAAGGAAAATAAACACAAAAGAACCATATTTACTTATAGGCTAGGCTACACAGAAGAAGGCGGCGGCGATGGCTCTTTATTTAGAGCAACCGCCAAGTTATACCATCTCAAATCCAAGAGCACGGAAACAACAGAACGCTGTGTAGGAATATACACATTATACATATATACCTAAGCGTAGACCAGAGAAAAAAAATAAACGTAAGCAAAAACCCGGAATAAATAAAATGAATGTACTACATGGTGAAGGATATCACACCAAAACCGAGTTGGGGTCATGTTACTGATGCCGAAAAAAAACGCCATGAATAAATCTTTGTTTTTCCTGTTTTTCTTCCTCCATCTATCCAGCTGGTATAAATCATCGCAGTGTATTAATCTCTGGCACATCCCCCGAACGCTCATCAAAGTAATAAAAGATGACCACCATAACGCAACTGTCAGCAACGTGATCTATCCCCCAAGGATAGGCCTCGAGTAGCTGCAATGCACCGTGAAGAAAGTACATACGTTTAGGCTACGGTGCACTATGGGGCGTCTCCATACAAACAGGTGGCCAAAAATATGTTCGCATCATTTTCATAATGTCTTGCTCCTATTCGTAGGGTTTATGCCTGAAAAATATGAAAAACATGTTGAACAGGTTGTTTCAACACGACAGTTTCAAACAGCAAGAAATTACAAGCGCATTGCATACTTTTAGGCGTTTAAGGATTTCTGTTCCTATTTACAAAATGGATTCCAATTCGTAAAAACACGCTTAGCTAAGAGACCCAAGACCAGATTTAGACTGCACTATGATTGATCTACCGATAAAAGTGGCCATGACGACCAAATGTTTCCTCAGAGGTATTTAAGGTGAAGATATGACGAAGCCACAGCCCAAATTTTCAAAAGCACAAATCTGGAGAACCGAAAGTCCATTTGTGCTAAAAAGTTGATCGATTGGTCACCCCTAGTGGGTAACCAATCGATCAAATTTTCAGCGCAAAACGAGATTCGGTTCTCTAGATTTGTGCTTTTGAAAATTTGAGCTGTGGCTTCGTCATATATTCACCTTAATGGCCAATAGGGTGATTTTATAAAGCAATATCTCAATCATCGCCGACAACATGATTGGAATTGCAGAATAGCAGCTAGTAGCAGCCAAGTTTGATTTAAATGCCTCCCAGGGATCCTAAACAAAGACATAGAAACAGTCCCGAAGCAAAACTCAGCGAAACTTTTTTTGTATGGAACTGTTTGTATGGGATTTTTTTTTAATTATTTGATGTGGCATCATTCAATAGTTTTACAATCAACATTTCTACGTCTGATACGTCATTCAAATGGTTTGTTTATAAGCAAGCTTTTAGAAACTACTTTGAAAGTTTGACATTTTTCATTTAAGCCGAAGATATGCAAAGTTGAACATTTCATTAATTTTACCAAAAAATGGCAATGGTCTCATTCTGCTGCCAATATCTCGATAAGTATAGGGTTTAGCAAACTAATATTCTAAGGTTTACTGGTCCAAGTGGTGTACTTCCAACTACCGAACCTTAATCTTAAATTGAATAAAGTCAATTTTCGATTTTTGACCACCTGAATCCCCTTAGTGGCGGTGGACGGGTCAGGTCTTCAGGATCTTGGATAGCAACCCGACTAAAATGGTTCTCGAGAGTCATCCGACCGGTACAAGAAGACGATCTGCGGACCCTACGCAAAGTGCGGAACTGGAGACAAACAGCCATGGACCGAGTGAAATGGAGACGGCTACTATGTACAGCAGAGGCCACCCCGGCCTTAGCCTGATCGGAAACGGAATCGTCGTACCCGTGTGTATTTGTAGCGGCTCAGTGTGATTACGGAGAAGAGGCCAGTTAGGGGAAGATGCTGCAGCTCATACGCACTGGAATCACACACTAACATTCCTTCCCTTCCTTGATAACCGTAAGGACGTGGCCGGCGCCGTTATTGACTAATAAAGTTTGGAATTCTCGAACTGTGTATATTGAGAGCGGTAGCTACTCCCAAGCTCCGTTTGTTGGTTTCTTGTGTTGACTATCATCTGTCAGAATGCACAAAAGATAAGGTGTGAAATTAGGCGGCAGAAATAACTTGTAGGATGCAATCCTGAACAGTGATATTTATAAAATGAAATAAAAATCAATCACTTTACTATTACTTTAGAGCTTTTAGTAGAACTTGTTACTTCAGACTCTAGTTTAATTTAAAAACACTTCACTAATACTTCACTTTTGCAAAAGAAAATAAAAAATGAATAACTCTTTTAAAGAAAACTAGAAAGGACGAGCAAATTCCTTTTAATTCTACTACTGTGCTTATCTTCGGACAGATAGGCCTATTTCGTCTGTGACTTAGGGTAAAAGGGTATAATGCGCCCCACCGGGGCAAAACGCCCCCCTTCATTTTCTAGCGATTCAAGCGCTTTTCGCATGCGTGATGGAACAGAAATCTTGAATATTGAAGAATAATTGCCATCAAGCTGATCCATTAGTTAATTGGTACAAAAAAGCAAGAAAAATATCAAAAAGTCTGAAATCGATGCTTTTGGCGTAATATTTTACCTCTTGTAAACTGACTTCATTGTGAACGAAGCTAGCTCTGTTCGCTTGTGTTATTTTGCAACTTTTATGCAGTTAAACACTTGTTAAAAGACCCTCCTAGGATAAGCATGTAGTGGAATTATTCCCTGGGACAGTTTTATCACGGGGCTGGACGTTTTTCTTTTGGTGGGGCGTATTGCCCCGTTTGTTTTGATAAGAGCAAATTTTGGAACGTTTTCGAAAAACGTTTCAAAGCTTCCATAGCCGCCCCTCCAAAGGCATAGTTTGCATGCAACACTTCACTGACTTTAGGAACAACGATTTGCAATGGACAATAGATGGAATAAGGCGCCAGTTTGAGATATATTGCCATTTCTGCTTAGGGGGGGCATATTATACCTGTTTACCCTACAGACTTCTTCAGTGTCAAGTGCTCGACTGAAGAAAACCTCGCATTCGTTGTGGTATTTATACTAGGAGTGTATGTGTAGGTACGTGTGTGGGTAAAAGTGTAGGTATAAAAATGTTCCACCCATACTGCTACCCACAAAAGTTGGTGCATTTCGTAGAGAAACTAATGATAAATAAATATTATTCCATTTCTGTTCAAATCAGGAAATACACAGGAAATTTAATCAGATAATAATTCAGAAATTCCAATAAATACTCAACATAGATTCCTGTCAAATTTTGTATCTACATTTTTTTTGAACTTCTGATGGAAATATCACTACCAAGTTGTACTTGTTTAAGTACTTTCGCCAGAAGATCAACTCAGAATTACGACTTTTTTTAAGTTGTCAGAAACGGTCTAACAGTAGTGTGACTTTTCCACCAACTTAACTTAAACTTAACTCAAAATTCCACCAGAAAATGTTCATGGAAATCATCCAGCAACTCCTCCAGAGATTGCATCATGGATTACGCTAGAGCTCTCTTTTGAGTGTCGATAGAACGACCCCAGCAACCGCGTTACATATTTGCCTTGAATTTCTTACACTTCTGAATGTATTTTCGTTGATTTTTTTAGCAAACATTCAAATTAACAAAGGCGCTCAATTTTTTTTTTCATTTCTGTGGGATTCATTGGAAAATTCTCATCAAAATGCCTGGACGAACGAACAAGTGGCAATATTTCGTTATTTTCCCGTAGATAAAGCATAAATTGTATTATTTTCAATTCAATTCATGTAAAAAGTCTGCTTAGGGCGATACAATTGTGGTATAAACATGAACCCAGTGCCTAACTCCTCCATGATCGGATCAATTACCCTAATTATCTTTTCAAAGTCTTCCAGAATGTAAGACCGTAAGGACTGTTCATTAAAGAAAGTGGACACCTGTTTTTCAATAGAAAATATGTATTTTCGAACAAATTCATAAGTTTATTTTTTTTATAAATGACAATCAACATACATGTGGCCGAATTCACGTGAGTTTGAACATTTACATCGCTTTTCGGAAGAACGCTCGGACTTTCCTCTTGATACCTCCCATAAGATTCTGCACAACTTTCTCCGTAACTTTTCGTCGTACCGCAGACCAGAGCTTGCTTCTCTTCCATCTTTCTTAAGATGCCGCTTGACTATTGTCCGGTATCTTACAACATGACGCTGAGAAAGAGAAAGAGAAGTTTTGTGGATTTTGCCATTTTTCGACAAAATCGACTTTTTCCGTCTTGAGCATCTCTAGTGTAGAAAAAGCGTAATAAGCGGATGCCAGATCCGCCTAAAACAAAAAAGGATCCGTAAGTTTTCGGTAGATGGGTAGAAGTCGTTTTTTGATGCATTTCTTTCTGTTATTTTCACCGTTGATTGTTCCCGTTGTGAAATACGAAGTACTCTTTAAGCCACATGAGCAATTGGCTTGCCACACCAAAAATTTTTTCCCAAATTTTTCAGTTGTGATGTACCCTACATCATCCGGCACATCTGTCCCCTGCTTAGCGCTAAAAAATTGCGGTCCCGGAAGTGTATTAGTAAGCCAATTCTCGAAATGACAACTTTTTGGAACACCATTTGTGCAGAATTAATCTGCTAGTCGCAAAGCTAATACGACCTATCGCTCGAAATTTGATGCTTTTTCCGTTTTCTTTGAGTGTGTTGCCGAAGTTAACAATGTTTTTACACACTGAGCAAAAATTCACATTTTTTTTGTTTAGTTTTATCTCTAAACTATTGGTAAACAGATGTCCACTTTCTTTAATGAACAGTCCTTATTAGTTTTGCATTACTTTCGATCATTTTTTTATCTTGATTAACGAGATTTTTAGTCCGGAGCCCATCTCGGGACCCACTGCTTTACTTCTCTTCAGAACGAAGAACTCATATTTTGTGAGTATGTTGGAAGTGAGGTTCGATCCTAGGTCCTCGGCATGACAGTCACGTGTTCTAACCATCACCGCTCCACATTTTAATCAAATTATTTAATACATGTTTTACTAAACAAAACATTAGGGGGATTCACTTAACAAGCGTAAACTGATTAAACTGATTAAACGTCGCGATCACCAAGGCAATCTTTGATTATTTCATTCGCAAAATCATGAAACATTTCAAATAAGCAGAAAATCATGTGTTACAACCCCACTGTGTTGTGTCGTTTCCAGATTCTGCCAACTGTGCCCCCATTTACTGCGCACATGAACAAGCAGTGACATTTCATGAACAATAAGGTAGATATAGAAAAAGATACTGACTGCAAGTGAAAGTCATGCTCGATGTTGTGCAGTTAATTTGTATAATAATCAAAGTGCGAAACTTATTAGATTTGAAGTACATTTTCTTAGTTATTAGTGATAATATCAAATATCTGATAAAACTAAATTCTGGATTTGCACTTAACCTAAATTCACTAAATTACTACTTATCAAACTAAAGAAGATTTGGTAACTCTGTTCCGGTCGTAACGGTGGCTCTGAGCGGTAGAAAGTAAGGCGAAGTTCGACTAAACGATATTAAAAGTTGTTACTTTAGCGGCGAAGATCAGATGTTTCCGAGATTTCAAATACCTCGTAATAAAGAGACATTTGAAATCTCGGAAACATCTGATCTTCGCCGCTAAAGTAACAACTTTTAATTGGTCCTTCGAGCCGGATCTGAACCAGCGACCTATGGATCTACAGTCCACCGTTACGGGTTTCGGTGGCGAAGAAAGAGTAGTTTCCGAGATATATAATATCCGTCAGTTCGTAGATATTTTAATATCCTGCATGTATGATTGAGGTAATTCGTAATTGTGTTTGAAAGTACATGTTTTCGTTACTTACGTTTAGTAAATCTTCGTCCTTTTGTCCGTCCTAAGTCGAATGTCCCTGACTAGCAATGTGAGGTCTGTCTATTTGTATATTTAGTAAGCATTTATGTCTTTTTAACATATTATTATTTCATTTACCTTCGGGCTAACGTGTATGTTTAGGTTAGCTTTAGTTTAAGTATTTGTCCATAGTGTTTGTCGTATGAACCTAGAGAAATCCATGTAGTATTTAACATTTATAGTTTTAAGTTCAATTTCACAATCTTACTTTGGCCGTACTACTAGTTTTAAGCAATTATTTATAGTAGTAATATAAGGAAACAAACTACGTTAAGAATTCACTGCATTCGTCTTCAATGACTTTGCTGTTTTTGTAAATAAAGAGGATTTCTATTCCCTATTGTTCTCATCACTCGCTTTCTATTCTGCTCCTGTCATCACTCATCCATCGGCGCACGACCATATCGGAGCATGGGGTACGGTCAGTTGAGTAACTAGGAGCGACACAACCTGAGGGGTTGTAACACTCCCCCCCGGTATGCCAACTCCAGGATTTGGCCTACCTATTTTCGCTCCAGATATCAAGGACCGCCAGCTTGACCGCTGGTCGCTCGTACACTCCCTTGCTAGTTTGAACAGTTGCTCTACGTACCTGACCTCCTTTCTCTACTGTACCGATTACCCGGCCTTTAGGCCAGCAGTTCCGTGGTAACTCCGGATCCACAATAATGACGACATCCCCCACGGCTATGGGCTTTACCTTCTTGAACCACTTGGTTCGTTTAGTAATTTCGGGTAAATAATTCCTAAGCCATCGTTTCCAGAAAAGATTCGCCATCATCTGGGACACCTGCCATCCCCGTCGCACAACTTGAACGCTGTCATCAAATGGTGCCAGGGGTTTCGAGCCATCCGATGACCCCAATAAAAAATGGTTGGGAGTAAGAGCCGGTTCCGACTCATCGTCCACGGGAACATCAGTAAGTGGGCGACTGTTGAGAACAGATTCGATCTGTGTCAACGCGCTGCGTAGTTCCTCGTCCGTTGGTCGCCTACATTTCAGCACTTCTGTCAGGTTCCGCTTTACCGATTGGATCAACCGCTCCCAGCTACCGCCCATGTGGGGGCTGGACGGAGGGTTGAACTGCCAGGACGTAGTTGGTGTTGTGTACTCCTTCGACATTTCGTGCTTGTCTAGCGCCTTCAGAGCGTCGCGTAGCTCTTTGGACGCGCCGACGAAATTCGTCCCTCTATCGGAGTAAAAGCACACTGGTGTGCCTCGACGAGCGATGAAATTGTTCAACGCCATCATACACGAGCTGGTGCTAAGGGAGTTAGCAACCTCAATATGAAGAGCCCGGACAGTTAGACACGTCATCAAGACCCCCCAACGCTTTTCGACCCTTCGCCCTATTACGATTTCAATAGGCCCAAAGAAATCTACGCCTACATGGGAAAATGGCTTGGTGAAGGCAGCCATTCTCGCCGATGGAAGTTCGGCCATCTCTGGTGCAGCAGGCTTTGCATCTCGGTTCCGACACCATTGACAACCATATCGCATCTTGCGAAGTGTTTGACGAAGTCGTGGAATACAGTACCGTCTACGCACCTCGTTGGCTACAGTCGCGTAATTGCGATGATGGTACCTCTCATGGAAATCCACTAGGAGAACTTTGGTGACCGGATGGTTGTCCGGAAGTATTATCGGGAACCTTTCGTCCGGAAACAGGAAAGAGCACTTCTCAGCTCGGCAGTTCATTCGCAAAACTCCGTCTTCGTCCACGAATGGACTCATCTTGTAGATATGACTGCGACTGTATTGTTGCCATTGCCTCCGCCCGTTCTCTTTATCTTTCGATCCCTCTTTCAGCACCAACATCTCTTCGTAGTAGACATCTTGTTGTGCCTGTCGAAAATGGTACAGCTGAGCCCGTCGCAGTTCTTCACTGGACAATGGTCCTTGACGTGAAACTAATCCCTGTCGTTTTGCTCGTAGATTGTACACGAATCGCTGCACATATCCCGTAACCTTTATCAGGCGCTTCCAGCTTGAATAGTCACTAGCCACAACCACTGGATCCTCAACTTTCCTGTGCACCAGTACGCTGGCGCGAAGTTCTTCGTTCGTTGTTTCTTGGTTGTAGGGGATAACAGGCCAATCTCGCTCCGCTTTATGCAAAAATGCCGGTCCTCGAAACCAGCGATCGTTGGACTTCATCTGCACCTGCCCTGTCCATTTCGTGCCATCATCTGCGACGTTCCAATCCGATTTGACCCACTTCCATTCGTTGACTTCTGTAGTGTCTAGAATTTCACTTGCTCTTGCCGCAACATACTGGCTGTAACGACGGTGATCGGAACGTAACCAGCACAGTACGTTACGTGAGTCGCACCAGAAGAAGCGCTGCGACACTGAAAGAGACAATGACTTCATAGTGCTGTTGGATAATCTCGCTCCGATGACAGCAGCCTGGAGTTCCGAACGCGGCGTTGACAGGTACTTCAAAGGCGCAACCCGTGTTTTCGCCCCGACTAGAGCACATTCGATGATTCCATTTTCTTCGAACCGTAGATATACGACTGCAGCCATCCCTTTGTCTCCAGCGTCCACGAATGTGTGCATTTGAATCTGGGCTCTAGTTGTTGTGATCTGACGGTAACATCGGGGTATTTCGAGTTCCTCCAGCTTCGGTAGCAATTTTGTCCACGTCTGCCAATCGTCGAATTGCTTGCCTTCGATCTGGTCATCCCATGTCAGTCCCTTACGCCATACTTCTTGGAGTACGACCTTGACCATCATTAGGAATTGCGAAATGAGTCCCAATGGATCGAAGATACTCATCAGGATCCGAAGAAGTTCTCGCTTGGTAGGCGCTCTGCTTCCGTCAAACAGCGCTGCGTCAAACCTGGTCCAGCTGATCTTAAAGGTGAAGCAGTCGGTTGAGGTGTTCCACCACATTCCCAAGACTTTCTCCGTCGCAATGTCGGCTGCTAGGTTTAGGGACTTCTCACTCGTCGGTAATTCGTCCAACGCATTCAAAACTTTGGCGGAGTTAGAAACCCAGTTCCTAATATCAAAGCCGCCTTGAGCATGAACGTGTTTCACCGACTTCGCCAGGTCGATGGCTTCATCTTCCGTTTCCGTGCTGGCAAGCATATCGTCCACATAGTGCTTTTTCTCAATGGCTTCTACTGCAACGGGGAACTCATCACGGAACCTTTGCGCGTTCTGGTTTTTAACAAATTGCGCTGTGGTTGGCGAAGACCGTGCCCCGAAGATCATTACAGGAACAATGAAAGTGCTAGGTTCTTCCTGGTTTACGTTGTCGTTCCATAGAAACAACTGGTAAAACTGGTCCTCTGGACGTATTCCGATCTGGAGAAACATTTCGCGGATGTCTCCACAAATACCGATGCGGTGTTCTCGAAATTGGTTCAGGACGGCTACCAACGAACTTAACAAGTCCGGACCAGTAAGCAGCATAGAGTTGAGACTTACGCCATGTGCGGTTGCCGCAGCATCCCATACAATACGGATCTTTCCTGGCTTGTTGGGATTTATAACCGGAAACGTGGGAAGGTACCAAGAGTGACCTTTGTTTTGCTCTATCTCCTTCTGGGTTACCTTCCTAATGTACCCTTTCGTTTCGTATTCTGCTAGTTTCCCATCGTAGGCAAGCTTCAGATCGGCATTTTTGGCTAGACGCCTTTCTAGGCACTTGAGTCGCTGTAAGGCCATTGGCCGGCTGTCCGGAAGGCGAATATTATCTGAACGCCAGAGCAGTCCGGTTTGGTATCTATTGCCGGTGACCTGCGTGAGCGAACTGAGCAACATCAAGGCCCTCTCGTCGTCTCTAGATACTGAGGCCGCAACTGGCATCATGATTCCCAGGCTATCCAGGCTGAAGTACTGCTTCACTGCCAGGTGCAGTTGTTCATCGTTCTGTAGGTTGCACGCACAAATGTGATAGATATGGCTCCCGCCGTTGCTCGATTCTTGCTTCGACCAACCTCCGAAGATCGTCCACCCCAGATGGGTCTTCACGGCGATGGGCTCGCCTTCCTTTCCCTCTCGGCACCGTCTTACCAACGAAACATTGGCATGCTTGACTCCTATTAGAATCCTTGGTTGGACACGATTATACGACTCCACTGGGATACTGCGCAGATGCTTATACTTCTCCTGAAGTACCTCGACGTTCAAGCTTTGATATGGTAGCTCAAGCGCTTCAACCGTCCGCACTCCGCTTAGCTCAAACCTTCTTCCCGCCACTCCGGAAATTCCTATGTCCACACATCTTGACTTCTCCTCGAAGCGGTGAGTTCCTCCAGTCCACTTCAAACACAACGGCTTCGCACCACCGATCAAATCCAAATCCTTGGCGATCTGCTCATCCAACAACGTCAGCTCGGATCCATCATCAAGAAAGGCGTAGCACTCCACTTGCTTCGTCGGCCCAAACAACGTTACAGGGATGTACCGGAACAGTTCTAGGCCTGTTTCGACGCGGTGTGTGTTGATACTGCGTTCTTCATTCGCCTTGGCCGGGTTAGGGCTACCCGGGCTGCCTGTGACTTCACCTGGTACAACGAGGCTCTTGTGCAAAAGCGAATTATGCTTGAATGTACACCCGTTGACTCCACACGGCTTGCTGTTGCAGTTACCTCCATGCTGTCGTAGGCAACGACGGCATATTCTGAGCTCGCGAACGGCTGCCCATTTTGCTTCATAGGAGAGATCGAGGAAACGCTTACACTTCGCTGCAGTTCGACAGCTGCCCTTGCAAGTAGGGCATATGGTCGGTCCTTCCATCGAGGTTTTGCCGCTAGAAACGACGTTCGGCCGATTGCCAGTAACCTTCTGGCCACCCGCTACTGGTGGAGAAGATTCAACGTGAGTGTTGACGAAAACCTTTCCTTGGCGCTTATTGCGTGGCTCCTGCTCGTAGCTGTGGGACTTTCGAGGGTTTGCTACGATGCTTGCATCTTCCGCAATCGAGAAAATCCAATCGGAGAAGGTTGATAGAGTCACCTTCGCTAGTGTTTTGCTGTGCCTCGCCCAATCCAGTTTGATAGCGGAGGGAAGCTTGCAAACGAGTTCTTGCATCAGAGTCGCATCACGCATATACTCCTTCCGCCCACAAGCATCGATAGTCGAACACAAGTTCTGTACGGCAAGTGCATAGTCTACTAGCTTTTCGATCGAATCAGTTCTAATCGGTGGCGTAGCTAGCACCTTCTCGCGCAACGTACTGATGATCATGTGCGGTTGACCAAACCTAAGTTTCAGGACGCTAATCGCTTTCGATACCATCGACGGATGCATCAGAAAGCTCCGCACAGAGGCAAACGCTTCGTCTTTTAAACAGTTTCGAAGGCGGATCATATTCTCCTCGTCCTTGTAGCCACACATTCTCGTCGTACTTTCGAATGTCGATATGAACATCGGCCATTCTTCTGGGCTGCCGCCAAACTTCGGGAGATCACATGGCACAACCTGACGTGCCGCAATCTGGTCGCGGGAAAGCGTGGCACTAGACCGGGAATGCTTCTCCCGATTTGCCGTTCTGGAAGCCCTCACTTGTACCGGAGTTGAACGTTCCCTAGGAGAAAATCTTTCCTCATGGTGTTCATCACCTCGCTCGTGGTATGACTCGTCTGCTGAGCTAGAATCGTCTTCGCTATCGTCGCTTTCCGGTTCCATTTCGCCCGACGAGTTCTCACCTTCTTCGTCGGCCGCATACTCCGAACTTGATTCGGTATCTCCGGCGTCGTCATCCTCGTCGTCGTCCATGTTGTCCTCCGTGTCATCGTCGCTATCGTGCTCATCGTCATCCGCCGCTACTGATTCATTTTCGGCTTGACGCTGCTTCTGGAGCCAACCTTTCACCTTCGTTAAAGGATCTGTTGTTCGGGCCCCTGGCACTGGACAGCTTTGTACCTCAGCAATTTCCTCCATCAGCTCGAACTTTTTCTTCATGAACTCCCGTCGTCGCTTCATCTCCTCAAGCATCAACGTTTCTTCGGCCAACACTTTCTGCATCTGTAGCTTCAGCGATAGTGCCGATTTGCACGATGAATTGGACACTATAGACTTCGCTTTCGTCGAGACGTTCGCCAACTTGTCGATTTCAGCGGCCAACATAGCATCCACGTTCGCTGATATTTCGGGGGCAGAAGCTTTTGGTTTCTGTCGGCGATCCTTAGAGGTTGAATCCTTCACCGATTTATTTGGTTTACCAGAATCCATCCTCTTAGAACTTTTCCTAATCGGCTTCGTCGGCTGCTCTGCATTGGTGGTCTTCTTCTTGGACGCCTTCTGCTTATCCTGGTGAACTTTCGCGGTTTCGCATTTCAAGCAACTCCAGTCGCAATCCGCAACGTCCTGGGAAACTCCTGCACAGCTGACATGGTACCGACAGCCACAAGTTTTACACCGAACTAGCTCACCATCTTCTACACCCGCGCACATAACACAGTGTTTTTTGGAAGCTCGAATCCGGGAAGATATTGGTGATTTATTGTCACCCGCGCGCGATCGGGAACCGACAGACGTGTTTTCCTTAGCTTTAGGGTCGCGTAGAGGGTCGATGGGGGGGTCTTTATTTGATTTTTGCTTTCGAGAGGGACGTGTCTTTTCGGGCTTCTTCTTACCTTCAGTACCTCTGCTGGTCGTAGGGGTATTTTGCTCGACCGGATTGGACATCTTCCACCTCCTCCGGTAAACGATATTAAAAGTTGTTGGGTTTCGGTGGCGAAGAAAGAGTAGTTTCCGAGATATATAATATCCGTCAGTTCGTAGATATTTTAATATCCTGCATGTATGATTGAGGTAATTCGTAATTGTGTTTGAAAGTACATGTTTTCGTTACTTACGTTTAGTAAATCTTCGTCCTTTTGTCCGTCCTAAGTCGAATGTCCCTGACTAGCAATGTGAGGTCTGTCTATTTGTATATTTAGTAAGCATTTATGTCTTTTTAACATATTATTATTTCATTTATTCATTTACCTTCGGGCTAACGTGTATGTTTAGGTTAGCTTTAGTTTAAGTATTTGTCCATAGTGTTTGTGTTTAAAAGATCGCAGACTAGTTTTACGAAGTACGTTTATTCAGTCTAACGGTACAAGCTCAACTGAGGAAAATGTTGAAGGAGTGACGCGGTCCTGCACTAGCTATAAATGTATAGGTTAGTTCATCCTACGGCAGTGCACATTAGTGTTAGTAACGCGAATAGAATGTGGTGACCATAGATATAAAGACAGATGAATATCTTTACACGCTTTCCTTTCAAATCAATAGAGCCATTCTCCATAACGTTGTGGAGTTTTGACCGGACGACCACTACGGCTGGTGCGACATTCAACTTGAGAGTCTTGAACAGAAACATCCTGCAAAGGGGAGGGAGGCTGGGACAACTCAGGGGCAATGATTGTTTCGTGATTAGGAATAGATGCCATAGTTGGAGACAACGCTCTAGAAAAGGTTTCACTAGTTCCGTTAGAATTCGTTGCCGTCAACTGAGGCCGAACAATGGAAGAGGATGGTCGATCGACAGCATCGTGCCGAGGCGCAGGGGGTAGATTGAAAGGATCATTCTGATTTTGTTCATGATTATGAGAATACTCGATGTGATGATCTTCAACTGGCACATCTCGAAGTTCGGAACCACCATTCGTAGTTCGCTTGATGAACCTTCGGTTACGTCTGAAGTGGTTTCCAAATCCATCTCTGATTATATAGGAACGACCGTTAACATCACGAGTAACTGTACCATGCTGCCATTCTTTTGAACATTTCTTGAAAATAACCCTGTCACCAACACTAAGCGGCATCAACGGCTTTGCTGTTTTATCATAGTTTTCCTTCTGTACAGCCCGCTTACGATCAAACTTATCGCGAATAACATCCTCTGATATGCTTTTCCGAACCAAAAGAGACTCATCTACAGGTAAACGCGTTTTTACCTGCCTTCCGAAGAACATTTGACTTGGCGTTAAATGCATTCCGGCAATGGGGGTTGTATTATACTCAAGGAGACGATACTGGAATTGATCAACTTCACCGAGTTCATAACATCGTTTCAAAATGTTCTTCGCTATTGCAACAGCCTTCTCCGCCAAGCCATTGCTCTGGGGATAGCGCGGACTAGAGAATGTAAACCTGATATTGTTCTTATTTGCATATTGTTCACATTCCATCGAGTTGAATGGGTTGTTGTCACAACGAACTTGAGTAGGATACCCGTACGAATTGAAAAACTTATCGAACAATAAGCAGACGTTGCGCATTGATTTATCTGGGAGTGAATCGGAACAAATGAATCCTGAGTAGGCGTCAATGATTACCAACCAATTCCGACCACCATACTCGTAAATATCCGTTGACACACTCTGAAATGGGTACTCCGGAGAATCGTCCTGTTTAAGTGGCTCCTTTTGATTATTCCGCTGAAATAGTTCGCAAGTCACACACATTTTGACCATCTCCGTGATGTCGTTGGTCATTCCGGGCCAGAAGAACTGCATTCTTGCTGTAGCCAACGTTTTTTCTATTCCAAGATGCGGTCCGTGAAGCCACTTACAAATCAAACTTTGCAATTTTGTCGGAATAACAAGCCGATGGTCCTTGAACAACAAACCATTTTCGTAATGAAGTTCATGGCGATACCTATATAACATCTGACTGAGATCATCTAGCTTGTGGTATGACGGCCAACCCTGTTCAACGTATTGAACGATACGCAAATATCGTTCATCATTTTTGAGTACATTAAGGTAAAGATTCAGATTATCTTCGGACATACATGCTCGTTTGACTAGAGAATGAACTACACCTTCCATTTGAACATCATTTCCTCCAGTTTCGGGCAAAGGAGCTCGCGATAGACAGTCTGCAACCAACATATATTTTCCTGCTGTGTATACAATAGACATCCCTGGGTATCTAAGAAGCTTCAAGAACATCCGCTGCAGGCGTGAGGAGACTTCATCTATGTCCTTGTTGATGAGTACCTCAAGAGGTTTGTGATCGGACTGAACTTCAAAATCACGGCCGTACAAAAAATAGTGAAAACGCGAACAAGCAAAAACCACAGCAAGGAGCTCTTTTTCGATTTGTGCCCATTTTTGCTCACTACGGGACAAGGTGCGTGAGGCAAAAGCTACTGGCCCATGATCTTGAAGTAGAACACAGCCTAATCCATCCTTGGAACTGTCAGTTTGTATCGTACATGGCTTTGTTGGGTCAAAAATAGCTAGAACTGGTGCTTTGGTTATTGACGAGAGAATATCATCCAACTCTTTGTCATGCTCAGAAGTCCACAACCATTCCGCACCATGATGAGTAAGCTTACGAAGATTCGCAGTACGCCGTGACAGATTTGGAATGTACTTCGCTAGATATTTCAACAAACCTAGAAGTCGAGTGACATCAGCAACACATTGCGGTTTAGGCATTTCAGTGATTGCTCGAACGTCTTTGTCCAACGGTTGTACTTTCCCTTCACCAATTATGCTACCCATAAACTGAATTTCAGATGACCGAAACTGAAGCTTGTTGGGATTGAACTTTACATTATACTGACGAGCGCGATCAAGAACTATTGCAAGAATCCTGTCATGGTCCGCCTCATCCACACCTGCGATTGCCAGGTCATCAAAGTAAATTTCAACCCCATCTATGTCACCGAATATTTGCACCATTCTGCGCTGGAACATTTCAGGAGCATTATTCAGCCCGAACGGAACTCGGTTCCAGCGGAAACGACCAAAGGGTGTCATAAAAGTAGTCAAATCAGAGCTTTTCTTGTCGAGTTCCATCTGCCAAAACCCGTTGCTCAGATCAAGAACAGAAAATACACGCTTGCCTGATAAACGACTAAACAGATCTTCCTGGGTCGGAATCAAAAAGTGTTCACGCTTGATGCATCTATTCAATGGCTTAGGGTCAAGGCAGATGCGTAACTTCCCGTTAGGTTTTTCAACTATTTGCATATTACTTACCCAGTCGGTAGGGTAATCAACCGGTGAGATTATCCCTTGCGCCTCCATTTCTTGCAGTTCAGATCTTAAAGGATCATGGAGCGCCTGCGGTATCCGCTTTTTGTAGTGAACAGTTGGAACTGAGCCCTCTTTGAGTACGATACTGCACTTCCCTGGAATCTTGCCCAATCCTTCGAAGACATCGTGAAATTGTTTAATAAACTCGTCTTTGCAGTTTGGAAAGTCGTATATGGTATGCAGACGCGTAACCAACCCAAAGGCAACACAAGAAGACAGCCCTAGCAGTGGCTCAAAACTATCACCAACAACCAGAAAATCAGCAACCCTTTCACATTTATCAGACGCATCAACACAAGAAAGTTTCACCTTCCCGTAAATTCGAATTTTGTTTCCACTGTAGTCAAGTACAGGAGTATTCTCAAAATCGTGAACTTTAATATTAAGCTTTCGAACGACGTTGATTGGGATACAATTCACATCCGATCCGGTATCTAATTTGAATTCGACCCGACTTCCGCAAACGAGATAACCTTTCGTCCACCTGTCTACTCGACTGTTATGAGATGATGGTCCACGTACGTTAGCACTTACTCTATAGGGAACAATTTGAGAATCAACACAAAAGTCATTATATCGTGCACTGCCGACCTGACCTGAACATAGAACATTACCTGCGTCACTCCAGTTTACAGAATACGCCGCTTTTCCGGATGTCGATCTCGGTTCCGTCCTCGATGCCTTGGCGTACTGCTCATCCTTTGTTGCCCGCTTCCGACAGCACTTCCTGAAGTGACCCACGTCACCACACGCAAAGCATTCTACTCGAATCGCCGGGCAGCTGCGGTGATGATTGCGCACGTAGGGGTGTCCACAATTGAAGCACTTTTTACGACTGATAGCAGCAACTTCCTGAATTCCGTCCTTCGATTTGGTATCGTCTGTCATCTCGATGGCCTTGATTTCCATGCCCCCATCCTTTCTATCGAGCAGCAGTCGATTTTCCGTCGCAGCTTCAAAAATTTTGCACGTCTCCACCACTTTGGAAAGTGGCTCATCTTTTCCGTCGAGAAGTTTGAGTTGCAGTTTTTTGTCGTGCACTCCGATAATAATTTTATCCCGCAGCATGCGGTCTGCGTATGAAGCTTGGCAAGAAGAACACTTGAATTCGCAGAATTGACTTTGGGTGCGCAGCTCCGTTTCAAATTCACCGAAAGGTTGTTTTTCCTTTTGCGTTATCAAATTAAATTTGAACGCCTCCATCGTTACGTTTCTGCGCGGCAAGCAGTATTCGTCGAATGCCTGAATGACTGCTGCAAGTGTGCGTGAAACGTTCTCCTGTGCATCAGCCGTCGCATCGGCAAACCTTTCTTCATCGTTATCCTCTTGCTCGTCGTCTTGTCCGAACATGTTCTCGATGTTTCCACTGTTGGGGTAGAGCGTATTGAAAATTTCCACACCTCTCGGTCCAATCAGCCAAAGGAACGTTGCGATTTTATTGGCCTCACTCTCCTTGATTTTATTAGTGGCTCGTAGGAAAATTCCAAACGCTTGCTTCCACGTTGGCCACTCTTTCGCCAGGTTGGACCCGTCGAGCGGCTGGGGCAGCCGCAGATCATATCCAGAAGCCATAATCAATCCTCAGACACCACTTTCTCACTTATTTCACTGCCTGTCCTACAAACTACGCACCGAATAAGTTATTCGGGTCCGTTACAGTTCAAAATACGCGCTTTGGTTCACTTTCTGACACCATGTTTAAAAGATCGCAGACTAGTTTTACGAAGTACGTTTATTCAGTCTAACGGTACAAGCTCAACTGAGGAAAATGTTGAAGGAGTGACGCGGTCCTGCACTAGCTATAAATGTATAGGTTAGTTCATCCTACGGCAGTGCACATTAGTGTTAGTAACGCGAATAGAATGTGGTGACCATAGATATAAAGACAGATGAATATCTTTACAGTTTGTCGTATGAACCTAGAGAAATCCATGTAGTATTTAACATTTATAGTTTTAAGTTCAATTTCACAATCTTACTTTGGCCGTACTACTAGTTTTAAGCAATTATTTATAGTAGTAATATAAGGAAACAAACTACGTTAAGAATTCACTGCATTCGTCTTCAATGACTTTGCTGTTTTTGTAAATAAAGAGGATTTCTATTCCCTATTGTTCTCATCACTCGCTTTCTATTCTGCTCCTGTCATCACTCATCCATCGGCGCACGACCATATCGGAGCATGGGGTACGGTCAGTTGAGTAACTAGGAGCGACACAACCTGAGGGGTTGTAACATCATGGCTTACGCAGTAATATAATCTGTTTAGTGAATCCCCCTATTATAATTGCATTGAAACAAATGTCTCAAACAAAACTCCTTCCATCTAAAATCTCCTGCGGATTCAGTTTTTATTTTGTGAGTACTGAGATTTACAAAACCTCTGAAGATTTCTAGCGAAAAACAAGAAACTCACTAGCTTCTTCAAAAACTCTTTTAAAATGTTCCACCAAAAATTATCCAAAATATTTTAGTATTCTCTCGGAAACAAAATAAAATGATCACATCAATTTCTCAATATTTTTTCTTCATGCTTTCTTTTCACGCTGTATTCAAAAAGTGTTCCAGATATGGCTTAGGGAATTTTGGAAGAGGGTTTCTTTTGTAATTCCAACAAAAACTTTTTCATGTCTCCGAATTTCAATACAAATATGTCAAAGAAAATCGTGAGTATTTTCTCTAGATAAAAAAACATAATAAATCTAATAACCTAAGCCTCTGATAAAACTTATTATCTAAGACGATAAGAACTTTATATAGTATAGAATTTGTTTATCCAATGCGTTATTAAATGTCATCACCCTCATATTTGGGCGGTAGACACATTCTTAATCATATGCTACGGTAACGGAAAAGAAGTCTCTAGAAAAGCAAACGATATGATTTTTATCGAACGTTTCGATGACTTTTTTGGTCTTCTTGAGGGGATTAATAAACCGCATTATAACCATTTAGTCGAACGGTGGATCTCTCCCAATCCATTCAAATTATTATATGTTTATTGTTTATGAATTATCTTATGTTCACACAACTTTAAAGCCATCTTGACACAGAATGCCTTGGGTGACCTCCAGAAACAAAAAAAAACTTAAAACTATCAGATTTTATTTGGTAAATCGAAATATCAGCCATTCCGTAGAAAAACGAAATAGTGCAACTCCGATTGTCGTGAAACTTGGTGGGTTTGTAGTTTATCTGAAATAATTGGATCCGTATTTTTTTTATTTCGTCATAAGGGTGACCAATTTTCAGATGAGGAGGTCCTAAAAATCAAGGTTTTTAAAAACTAAAAAAATAAAAAATCGTCACTTTTGAACCAGTTTACAGATTTTAAAGTTTATTTTTTGTTTGAAAGCTATTAAATTGTAGTTTTAAGCAAACATTCGTTGAAGGGCCAAATTGTGTTCAGGTGCAAAAAATATGCATTTAATTTAGTTTTTTTTACGTTTTTATGGTCCCGAGAAAAGGGGTACCCTGTTTTTATATTTTATCAGAATACTAGCTGGCCCGGCAAACGTCGCACTTTTTGGTATGGGAACCCCCTTTTCCAGAGATGGGAGTGGTCTCACACTATGTTGAAAACCATCCCCGGCCTCAAATACATTCGCATACAAAATTTCACCTCAATCCGCCTAGTAGTTTTCAAATCCATAAGGGTCAGACAGACAGACAGAAATTCATTTTTATAAATAAAGATTCAAGAAATTTAGCGTAACCCAACAAAAATCAGAGATAGGGTATCGCGCCACTTGGGCGGTGGCTTCTATATTCGTCTGTTTTCCACTATAACTCAGTCAATTTTGAACCAATTGACTTGAAATGTTGTACACGGGTAGATACTATACCTATCTCACCACATTCCAAAAGTTGTGTCAATTGGTTCAAATTTGACTGAGTTATAGTGGAAAACAGACGAATATAGAAGCCACCGCCCAAGTAGCGCGATTCCCTATATGCTTTTAAGGTTTTGAGATATGAGTTTTTGAAAATAAAAAGCCATACATTTTTTCTTCCAAATTTAGATTTTTTTGAATCCTTATTAAACTAAGGATACCAAAAACACCAGCAATCACTCGAAAAAGCAATACAAGGCATTGATTTATAAGGATTTTCTAAATCAGGCAATTTTGGAGCATCTACATCTCTGATTTTTTGATATGTTACGCCATTTACTGAATTGTCGGATAAAAATATAAAACCAATTTGAAAAAAAAAATTAAAATAAATAATTGCATTTTTCCATTCGAACTCAGTTTGGTCCTTCAACGTGTTTTTCCTTAAAACTACAATACAAGAGTTTTTAAACAAAAAAAAGTTTAAAATCGGTCAAGTAACGGTTTTTTTGAAAATTATTAGATTTTAAAAACCATGATTTTTAGGACCACTTCACCCTAGACGAAATAAAAAAAGGGGCCAATTATTTTCGTTGAGCTACAAACCCACCAAGATTCCCGATTATCGGAGTTGCACTATATCGTTTTTATAAATTGATGTATGGTGCTGTGACAAATCTGTGCCTGGATTCGGATTCAATGTGTTCAATCCGGTGTAGGGTCTGGGACCATTTGGGCAGGAGCACCTATTTTGGGCACTTGCTGTTATAACACAGCCATTTTTCAACCGATTGGATTGATTTTTGAGACAAGATCAGATACGCACAGTATCTAGTCATGTTCAAAAATTCAAGTCAATCGGTTTGAAATTGACTGAGTTATAGCAGTAAGTGCCCAAAATAGGTGCTCCTGCCCAAATGGTCCCAGACCCTATGTCAGTGCGAGCATCAAAAAAATGATGGCATTGGAAGTCAATGCCAATGGAAAAAGAGCTACATTCGGAGCAAAATATGGGGCGGTTTGAGGAGGAAAAATTAATATTTGTATGTCAACTATCAAATTCGGTAACGGAAATTGTTTAAAGTGTATGTAAATTGGTGAGCTCGTTCCGTGTTATTCTTGATGTTGAAAAAACCATTAATGATTTTATCTAATAGTTTCAAGAATTAACATTATGGATGCTGAAAGTTCGGTATAAGCATTTTTATTTTTATTTTGATGTTTTAGACTACTGATTTAAAGAAAAAGTTGATTATTTCGTCATCTAAGGTTTCAAATTGCTTCGGGGAGGAAAAAAGGTGAGTCCAGATCATATGACATTTTCCCTCTCCTTAAAAAAAATTTCCTTTCGTGACAGCTGTGGAGATGTAGGGAGGTTTTCTTGGTCTCCAGTAGTACGGGCGTTACTTGGCATTCCTTCTCTTCCCCAACGATGGCAAATGACGGTAACCCAGTTAACACAAAGTCTTATATGATGTTGAGTAGGACGCTAAAGCTAAGTTTCCTGTTGCCAAGTAATGCGCTCAAGTAACATTCTACCTTTTTTCGCAAGTAATTATGACATCTGATCCAGTATGGGAAGAAACGTTACTGCTCCTTAATACGGAATAATAACACGGACTATTTTTCCGCACGGAAAAGTGACTGCTCCATTTGATTCGCACGAGAGGCGTTACAAGTGTTACACTTTATTCCTTACTTGCCATCTGTGAACTGCTCAAGTAATTTAGTAAAAGCGGAATCATTACTTGACCATTAGGGTCTTGTACCATTTGGGCAGGTGTACCTATTTTGGGCACTTGTCGCTATAAGTAAGTCAATTTCAAACCGATTGATTTGAAATTTTGTATAGGGTTAGGCACGTACAGTATCTAACTCTGTACAAAAATTCAAATCAATCGGTTTGAAATTGACTTAGTTATAGCGGCAAGTGCCCAAAATAGGTACACCTGCCCAAATGGAACAATACCCTACTTGTCCTATCTTTTTGCACAGTACGTACGAAGTGGAAACTAGCCATAAAGTTGAGGCCATATGCGTACCTGCTTACATTTAACCGCGTGTAAAGTGTGCGTATATCACCTCCACTTTTGCATCCTATTCAACACCATATACGATCGTGCGTTGACTGGGAAGATACTCCCAAGCACAGTTGACCGGTGCCTTGTACAATTTTGGTTGTTTTTGTGTAACAACCGCGAATTGCACAGTCATTAAGGTATTAGGTACACCGGGGCAAGTTGAAACGGGTGGGTAAAGATGAAGCAGCGAGCTAACATGATGATGTCACATCACAATAAATTATTTGAATGTCATAACACATAGTTTTTGAATCAAACAATCTTTTGGTAAAGGATAAATATCCGAATTGTGTTGAAATCATTTTTAAAACTTCACGCTACATCTTACCTCAATGTGTCTTACTAATACTCATAGACGAATTTTCAACCATTCTATTTTCTCATTGTTCGCAACATATTCCAAACAAGAAAACGTCGACCGTCTTCGGTGGTTTTGTTCCTTATCCATTGCAAGCAAACATGTCACGTTCTAATGGGTCATATTTACCTTCCGTTCCGTGGTGGGCGCCATTCCAAATGCTAATCCGATATAGAGTTTGGCGAAGGTGAAGGTGACTACTATTCATCGTATGTGCTGCAGACCTACTTTACCCTTTTACCCTTCCACCCAACTAAGCAGCCAACAAACTTCCACCACCTTTCTCCTAGATATACACAGCTTTCATAGGGTCGTTTAGCTAGGTTTCATTGTTGTTCCGTTCTGCCCCAGTCGAGCCACACTTTAGCAAACTTATTCCGTATCAATGGCACGTACCCACTGAGACTGGCGTCGCTCACGATTGTTTGTCTTACATTTGCTGCTTCAGAGCACTCATAGCAAAACGGAACAATAACAAAAACACCCGGGCGATATTGGGTTATCGGCGTTACTTTTTTTCCATACATCTTGTAGTAGAAGATGGTTTGTTTTGTAAGCGGAAACTTGGGGATCCGGCATGGGATCTGGTTTCTATGCACAAGCAATATTGATATATCGACCGTAATTTTTCATTTGGGCCTAACTGACATTTTCGAGTTCTCTTCATCGATTTTCCCTTTGTGTTATCACATAATGTGTATTGAGTTTTCCAAAGATTTGTTGGTTGAAATGCGAAGAAGACGACTACATGTTGCTATAGAAACAAAAAGAATAATGATTTTATTTGTTTTGATCAAGTTATTAGTGGGCTAAAAATCTCGTTAATAGAGATTAAAAAAAAATATTAGCGAAAGAGAGAGCCGACGAAGAGAAATCGATCAAGTCAGTTAGGCCCCTATGAAAAATCATTGTCGATATGTTCTGTGCCTGCCAGTTTGTAGTTTAGCAGCGAAGTCCATAGAAGCTGTCCGCATTTCACAACCAATAATGTTAACATACTTTGAAAACTTAACCTTCCTAATGCATCACGTTGGGAACTGCTAGTTGACGTAGTGTACGGTTGGAGTCAAAAATTACCCTAATGCATAAGGAGGGCTTATAAAACATAGGATTGGTGACGTTTTACATTGATAGCTTTAAGCCCCAAATCTAGCATTTCTCTTTGATGGATTCAGTTCTCCATTGGTCCCCTACTAACTAATCTTCTGATCCGAAATTCATGCAGCTTAAACTTCTGAATTGTTCCATGAATGCTGCCGCTAATGGATGCATTCAAACTCAACTCCTTGCTTTGTTCCACAATAATGCATAATTTCCGTAAACTCCCATTTAATGCTCATTATCGCATGGCACGCGTTAATTCAAAGCGAGATCCTATCGTCCACGCGAGTTGAATATAACCGGTTGGTAAGCCGTCAGAAGCAACGCACAATGCATCTGAAATAATACAATTTTCCATTTTTTTTTCACCGCGATGTACGATGCACTTCAACGCAATGAATATAAATGCCGAAAAAGTGGAATTTTATCGCATCGCAGATGCATAACGGACGAGAGCAATTGCATTTTTTCACACATACGATTCGACTGTGCATAAGACTATTCGGCTTGCAAATTGGGGAAATTCAGCATATGACAGGTATCATCCATTTTCGCTCGTTTCGTCCTCGTCATCGCGCATGGAAATCCCATGAAAAAATGTTCACTCTCGAAATAAGTAAGCAAGAAGGCACAGCGATGCGGTGGTAGCACTTGACGCGTGAATTCTTGATACGGAATCATAATTGCGCTTCCGACTGCTGGCGCCACTTGATAATTTGCACATGTTAATCTTTTATGGGAAATATTCGTTTTTCGTTCCATCCGGATTATAAACTCAAATTTTACGTGCCTTGCAGCGAGCGCAATGCATTATTGGTACGTGATGTGTGCGCTGCTGTGCTGAATCTTCCAGTGAAATAAAACTTTTCCCCCAAGTGGGTATCATTTCGTGCTTCGTGTTCAATATGAGCTTCTTTCTGGTCGAACGCCAAGATAAGTATGTAGTAAGTGTGCTCTTGCTGTGCTAGATATTTTTCTTCATTACCAGCTAACGAAACGAAATGAAACGCTGGCTGTTTTGTTTCATGAATGTTGAAATACTTTTCCGGAGCGCTCCCGTATTCTTTGCTACTTGACAAAGATGCAGCATCCCATGCAGAATGCTGTTAATGAATTTGATTTTTTTTTTTGTTCTGGCATTACACCGTTGGAGATTAAAAACCCGAGAACACTCTATTGATAGCCCGCTTGGCAAGTGTGGGTATGCTGCCATTGTGATCCACAAGCCGCTGCCCAGCAAATCCTATCCCTACCTCCTCGTGATACCGGCCGGAAACTATGAGCAACCTTAGGGAAGATCGGGTAACCAACCCCGGTGGGAGCTTTGGTCATAGGCTGACGACTGGGGGGGGGGGGGGGGGGGTTTGCTTCGGCAAACCTGAGCGTCTGTTCTCCAGGAGGAGCGGCTCACAACAGCGTCTGATCCCCATGTTAGGGGCGGCTGATATACGTCCGAGTGCCAGGGAAGGACTCTAAGCTCAGCTGTTCAATATGGTCCTCCGGAAAGTAAGGGGTTGGTGTCAGGCCCTACGAGCCAGCCGTAAAAAAACCATTGTAACGGAAAACCAGCAACAGAATAAGACGAAACGAGACCAACGGCAACGACCCCGCTGACAAAAAAGACTTGCGATTGGAAACTCGGTACATGGAACTGCCGATCTCTCAACTTCATTGGAAGCACCCGCATACTCGCCGATCTACTGAAAGACCGCGGGTTCAGCATCGTAGCGCTGCAGGAGGTGTGTTGGGCAGGATGCATGGTGCGAACGTTTAGAGGTAATCATACCATCTACCAGAGCTGCGGCAACACACGCGAGCTGGGAACAGCTTTCATCGTGATGGGTGATATGCAGAGGCGCGTGATCGGTTGGCCGATCGACGAAAGAATGTGCAGGTTGATGATCAAGGGCCGATTCTTCAACTTCAGCATAATAAACCTGCACAGTCCACACTCCGGAAGCACTGATGATGACCTGAGACGAGACTCGCGAAGACGGTCTTCTTCTTCTCCACTTTGTTATTTTTTCTTCTTCCTATCTGTGTTTTGGGCTAGTGGTTCTAACACGTACGTGACCGCATCACCTCACATGCAGTGTGACTGAATCCCATTCACGCACAAAATCATGTTGAGGTGAAATTTTGCTTCGCCAACATTCGCCAAGCAAAGTAATCATTGGAATAATTTGTTTTCAATTTATTTTTGACAGTACAGGAGAAGAAAATGCTGCTCGGAGTGAATGTTGGCTTCAGAATTTATCTCGGATAGCAATACTTTACTCGTTTTAGGGAACGTAATCAAACGGGCTACAACTGACAGCTCAGTTGGGCTGCACTTGACGTTGCTTTTTTTTCCTCTTCACGAGTCTCGTCTCAGATGATGACAATATCGCTGCCCAAGCCACGACGTCAAGATTATCATAGGAGATTTATACGCTCAGGTAGGCCAGGAGGAGGAATTCAGACCGACAATTGGTAAGTTCAGCACCCACCAGCAGACGAACGAAAACAGCCAGGATTATCGACGTCAGGACCTATCGTGGCGCCAACATCGACTCCGACCACTATCTGGTGAAGGTCAAACTGCGCCCAAAACTCTCCGTCATCAACAATGTACGGTACCGGCGACCGCCACGGTACAACCTAGAGACTGAAGCAATCGGATGTCGCCTCAGCATACGCGCAGAATCTCGAAGCCGCGTTGCCAGACGAGGGCGAGCTCGATGAGGCCCCTCTAGAGGACTGCTGGAATACAGTGAAAGCAGCCATCAACGACGCAGCAGAGAGCACCATCGGGTACGTGGAATGGAATCGACGAAACGAATGGTTCGACGAAGAGTGCAGAACTGTTTTGGAGGAAAAGATCGCAGCGAGGGCGGTAATGCTGCAGCAAAGGACTCGACAGAACGTGAAACGTTACAAACAGAAGCGGAAACAGCAGACCCGCCTTTTTCGGGAGAAAAAGCGCCGCCTGTAAGAAGCGGAGTGTGAAGAAATGGGACTGCTGTGCCGTTCCCAAGAAACACGGAAGTTCTATCAGAAGCTCAACGCATCCCGCAACGGCTTCGTGCCGCGAGCCGAAATATGCAGAGATAAAGCCGGAGGCCTCTTGACGGACGGATGTGAAATAATCGAAAGGTGGAAGCAGCACTTCGATCAGCACCTGAATGGCGTGGAGAACGTAGCCACGGGAACCCACGGCAACGGAGGGAACGACGACGCGAGTGCAGCGGAGGACGGAAATGAACCAACTCCCACGCTGAGGGAAGTTAAGGATGCCATTCACCAGCTCAAAACCAACACCTGTCTGCATCGGTTGATAGTCAGGATCTGGGAAACCGAACAGCTACCGGAGGAATGGAAGGATCTGCCCCATGCACAAGAAAGGCAACCATTTGGAATGTGAGAACTTCAGGGCGATCACCATTTTGAATGCCGCCTACAAAGTGTTATCCCAGATCATCTTCCGTCGTCTGTCACCTAAAACAAATCGGTTCGTGGGAAGTTATCAAGCCGGTTTCATCGACGGCCGGTCGACAACGAACCAGATCTTCACCGTACGGCAAATCCTCCAGAAATGCCGTGAATACCTGGTCCCAACGCACCACCTGTTCATCGACTTCAAAGCGGCATACGACAGTATCGACCGTACAGGGCTATGGAAAATTATGGACGAGAACAGCTTTCCCGGGAAGCTTACCAGACTGATAAGAGCAACGATGGACGGTGTGCAGAACAGCGTAAGGATTTCGGGTGAACTATCCAGTTCATTCGAATCTCGACGGGGACTACGACAAGGTGATGGACTTTCCTGCCTACTATTCAACATCGCCCTGGAAGGTGTTATGCGACGTGCCGGGCTCAACAGCCGGGGAATAATCTTCACGAAATCCGGCCAATTTGTCTGTTTTGCGGATGACATGGATATTATTGCTAGAATATTTGGAACGGTGGCAGAACTGTACACCCGAATTCATCTACCTCGGTTTCTTGCTAACGGCTGACAATAACGTGAGCCGTGAAATACGAAGGCGCATCATCAGTGGAAGTCGTGCCTACTATGGGCTCTAGAAGAAACTGCGGTTAAAAAAGATTCACCCCCCGCACCAAATGTACCATGTACAAGACGTTAATAAGACCGGTGGTTCTCTACGGACACGAGACATGAACGATGCTCGAGGAAGACCTGCAAGCACTCGGAGTTTTCGAGCGATGGGTGCTAAGGACGATCTTCGGCGGCATGCAGGAGAACGGTGTGTGGCGGAGAAGGATGAACCACGAGCTCGCTGTACTTTACGGCGAACCCAGCATCCAGAAAGTGGCCAAAGTCGGAAGGATACGGTGGGCAGGGCATGTTGCAAGAATGCCGGACAACAACCCTGTAAAGTTGGTGTTTGCTAACCATCCGGTTGGTACAAAAAGGCGTGGAGCGCAGAGAGCACGATGGGCGAACCAGGTGGAGCGTGATCTGGCGAGTGTTGGGCGCGACCGAGGTTGGAGAGCTGCAGCTGCAAATCGAGTATTGTGGCGGCAAATTGTTGATTCAGTATTATCATGAATTTGATGTTAACTAAATAAATGAAATGAAAGTAAAATGACAATAAATAAAAAAACTGACAGATTATGATCTATAGCTGAGAGGTTATGATTTGTAGCTGAGACATTAAAAGTATTGATAAATTTGCAGATAAAAATCCACAATTGTAAGTAGTTATAACCAGGCTTGACAGAAACTCCCTCGTGAGAAAATGAGGAAGCGATTTCGGCGATTTTCTGAGGAGTGAAAATAAAACTCAGAAATCACCAGGCGAATCCTCAACAGCACCGAGCATGAGCTTGCCGCGCAGCGAGGAATTCGTCCAACACTCATTGCTTGTTGTGTTTCTCACGTCCACTCACACTCAAAAAGCTCTCGCGAGTTCCACTCCCATACAAAGAAAGACTCTCGAGGCGAAAATCGCACTCAAAAACCCGAAATAATCATCGACTCTTTTTTCGTTCCCCTCTACCTCGCTCAGTTTTTATTGCCTCTCTGTTTGGGGTTCGTTCGCTCCCTCGCGACGAGGGAAAAGCAAAACACCGCTCTAGAGCATGTTGCAAAACTCTTTTGATTTCGAGGAGGATTATCAAGCCTGGTTATAACTTTGAAAAATGTTGCTACTTTAGGAATTAATGTCATTTATCTAGAAACAGCAATAATCGATTAATTGTCGACAATAAGTAGTTTGAATAAAAACGGTGACCGGAATTGTAAGCATTTACACTATTTTGATTAATTTACATTGATTAACATTACTTACCTTACCGGTCAGGCTAAGGCCGGGGTGGCCTCTGCTGTACATAGTAGCCGCCTCCATTCCACTCGGTCCATGGCTGTTTGCCTCCAGTTCCGCACTCTGCGTAGGGTCCGCAGATCGTCCTCCACTTGGTCGACCCACCTAGCTCGCTGCGCTCCACGTCTTCTTGTACCGGACGGATGACTCTCGAGAACCATTTTAGTCGGGTTGCTAACCGACATCCTGATGACGTGACCCGCCCACCGTAGCCTCCCGATTTTCACGGTATGGACGATGGTTGGTTCTCTCAGCAGCTGATGCAGCTCGTGGTTCATTCGCCTTCTCCAAGTCCCGTCTTCCATCTGCACTCCGCCGTAGATGGTACGCAACACCTTCCGTTCGAAAACTCCAAGGGCGCGTTGGTCCTCTGCACGTAGGGTCCATGTTTCGTGCCCATAGAGGACGACCGGTCTAATCAATGTTTTGTAGATGGTTAACTTCGTATTACGGCGAACTGTATTCGATCGTAGAGTTCTGCGGGGTCCAAAGTAGGCACGATTTCCTGCCACAATGCGCCTCTGAATTTCTCTGCTGGTGTCGTTGTCGTCGGTCACCAGTGAGCCCAAGTACACGAATTCTTCAACCGCCTCGATTTCATCACCGTCGATATGAATTCGGGGTGGCGGTCGCAGTGATTCCTCCCTGGAGCCCTTTGCCATCATGTACTTTGTCTTCGACACATTAATGACTAATCCGATTCGCCTGGCTTCACTCTTTAGTCGGATGTACGTTTCCGCCATCGTCTCAAATTTACGAGCAATAATATCAATATCATCGGCGAAACCAAGCAGCTGAACGGACCTCGTGAAAATCGTTCTACTCGTGTTTATCCCCGCTCTTCTTATTACACCCTCCAAAGCAATGTTGAACAGCAAGCACGAAAGACCATCACCTTGCCGTAACCCTCTGCGAGATTCGAAGGGACTCGAGAGTGTCCCTGATACTCGAACTACGCACATCACTCGATCCATCGTCGCCTTGATCAACCGTATCAGTTTATCCGGGAATCCGTATTCGTGCATAATCTGCCATAGCTGTCTCGATCGATTGTATCATACGCCGATTTGAAATCGATGAACAAGTGATGTGTGGGCACGTTGTATTCGGGGCATTTTTGCAACACCTGGCAGATGGCGAACATCTGGTCCGTTGTAGCGCGTTCACCCACCAATCCAGCCTGATATTGCCCCACGAATTTTTTTGCAATTGGTGATAGACGGCGGTACAATTTAAGAGAGTATCTTGTAAGCAGCGCTCAGTAGTGCGATCGCGCGATAGTTCCCGCAATCCAATTTGTCGCCCTTTTTGTAGATGGGACAAACGATACCTTCCATCCATTCCTCCGGTAATACTTCCTCCTCCCAAATCTTGGTAATGACCCAGTGTAGTGCTCTCACCAGTGCTTCTCCACCGTATTTTAGAAGCTCGCTTGGTAGTTGATCTGCTCCAGCGGCTTTGTTGTTTTTCAACCGGCCAACCTCCTCCTCAATCTCTTGGAGGTCAGGGGCCGGAAGTCTTTCGTCCTGTGCACATGCTCCTAGATCTGTTACCACGCCACCTTCGGTACTCGCAACATCGCCATTGAGGTGCTCATCGTAATGCTGCCGCCACCTATCGACCACCTCACGCTCGCTGATGAGAATATTCCCGTGATTATCTCGGCACATGTCGGCTTGTGGCACAAAGCCTCTGCGCGAGCGGTTCAGCTTCTCGTAGAACTTTCGTGTGTCCTTAGCGCGGTAAAGCTCTTCCATCGCTTCGCGATCTCGTTCTTCCTGATGGCGCTTCTTCATCCGGAAGACTGAGTTCTGCCTATTGCGCGCCTGTCTGTAACATGCCTCATTCGCTCTCGTGTTGCAGCATTCTTACCCATTCTTCTCGTTTTTCAACTATTTCACATTCGCCGTCGTACCAGTCGTTGTTGTGATTCGGATTCGCGAAGCCTAGTGCTGTAGCCGAGGTACTACCTATGGCGGATCGGATATCCATCCAGGCATCTTCAAGTGTAGCTGCGCCAAGCTGCTCTTCCGTTGGTGAAGCCACTGCTAGCCGCTCCGCGTAGTCATGAGCCATTTCTACGTTTCGCAGCTACTCGATGTTGAGCCGCGGCGTTCGACTTCGACGTGTGGTGATAACTGTCGAAAGTTTTGAGCGCATGCATACAGCGACTAAATAGTGATCCAATTCCAAATCTATATTCGCACTGCGGTATGTGCGGACATTGGTTATATCCGAGAAAAATTTACCGTCGATTAGAACGTGGTCGTTTGAAGGTCGGGTGATCTCCAGGTGGCTTTGTGGATATCTTTGCGGGGGAAGAAGGTGCTTCGGACTACCATACCACGGGTGGCAGCAATGTTTACGCATCACTGGCCGTAATCATTCGATACGGCGTGCAGGCTGTTTCGCCCGATTACTGGTCTGTACATTTCCTCCCTTCCTACCTGCGCGTTCATGTCGCCAACAACGATTTTCACGTCATGCGACGAGCAACCATCGTATGTTTGCTCTAACTGCGCGTAGAACGCTTCTTTCTCGCTTATTCATGTGGGCAGTGGACGTTGATGATGCTGTAGTTGAAGAAGCGGCCCTTAACTCCCAATATGCACATCCTTGCGTTGATCAGCTACCACCCGATCACACGTTGTCACATCTTGCCCAACACTATAAATCCTGTTCCCAGTTCATTGGTGGTGCCACAGCTTTGGTAGAAGGTATCCGCTCGATGCCCGCTTTTCCACACTTTCTGTCCAGTCAAACAAAGTTCCTGCAACGCCACGATGTCGAAGTTGTGGGGATGTATAGTTCGTCGTAGATTATCCTGTCACATCCTGCGAAACCTAGTGACTTGCAATTCCATGTTCCAAGTTTCCAATCGTAGTCCTTATTTCGCCGCGTGGGTCTTTGCCGATTGTATCGAGTCGTATTTCCTCCTATGTTATTCGCAATGGGGATTTTTACGGGTGGCTTATTGGGCCTACGCCAACACTCCTGTCTCGCCGGAGGGCCATCGTGCCAGTTCTGTTTAACGTCCCAACCAACACTGGGACGACCACGCTGATGGGGCTACCACCTTGGATCTAGCTGGGCGTGGTGCAGCGTTTCTTACTCAGCCGCTGGATACCAGAACAGACGCTGTTTGAGCCGCACCCCCTTGATGAACAGACGCTCGGGTCGTACCTCCTCAATCTAGCTGTTTTCAGAAGGACAACAGTGCCCAGGCTGCACTACCAGCTGGCGGTAAAGTATTCGACTCGTGGTGCAATAATCTTCATTTTTTTTCAACTCGTTGGATAAACAATTATTAATTGTTGATTTGTCGTGGGATTTTTAAAGATAAGAATCCGTTATTCAGCTACTTCTTTTAGCAAGAAATTGGGTTAGCTATAAATTTTAAATATTCTCTATTTTATAACTTCGGATAATTGAATGTCACCGCAAAAACCTGTTGCAGCAATAATTTCAACACAATCCTTATTATAATTTAACAAATAATTTATACTCCACCACAGAAACCACAAGCACCGCACACACTAAACGCTTTCAGCAAAATTTTGCTGAATTTTGCCGAGCTGAAGCGTCCAGCAAAGTTTTGTACTAAACTTTCAGCAAAGTTAGCTGAATTTCAGCAAAACGTTGCTGGTGATCAGCAGAGTTTGCTGAACGAATCAGCAAATTTTGCTGAATTTCAGTATTTTTTTGCTGATACCTTCAGCTCGGCAAAATTCAGCAAAATTTTACTGAAACCTCAAATCGATTTTTTGGTGTGCACGAAGGCCGAATCTGTCAGAAGCCACACTATAACACTCTCCGGCTCATTCATTTTGCTGCACGGGTGTCCATTTAGCGATGCCAAAAGTGGATGAGTTCCGCTGGCACAAGTAAGATAGGCAAAAGTGCCATCCTGGCTTCCCGGTCACGTACCTCTATAAAACAGGCGCGACAGGACAGGACGACCCGCGGGACACTACGAGTCCGGGCGCATGGTGGTGGCAAATTTTGCTCCGATCATTATCAGCAAATTAAATGCGACAAAAACCAGCATCGACAGGGACGTCGTTCCGCATTTTGGCTTCCAGGATTGTGATGATGATGATGACGTTGAGTGTGCCGTACTTGGTTGCCCGTTCCAGGTCCAACCGAGGGCGGTCCGAGTTATGAAATAGTTCAACTCCAGTAGCAGCGTGACGACGTGGAGCACAATGTAGGGCAGCAGGAGCATGGTGTTGGGCTGAAAATAGGGTAACTGCTGTTAGTGGGGTCCGGGTTGGGGGTGTTGGTTTATTATATCACTTGACACCACACTAGACCAGTGCGCTGGGTCGGGGCTAGCGGTCTGTGTTGAGCGATTAGTGGCCTGCCGATGAAAATATTGCATTTTGATGGCAACGAAAATGTTTCGTTCGACTGGTTGGCGGTTTGTGCAGTAGGGGGGCTTTGGTAGATATTGACCTTCAGGGTAGGAAGGGGTGATGCTGAATATACTGTACCTAATATCATTAGATAAACCGTCGGTGAGTTTTACTTTGAAAGTAAAATCAAACAATTAAAAGGCACATCGTGTATATTCCTTCAGGAATTCCTCCAGGAACTCCTTCAGGAAGTCCTTCAGGAATTCCTTCAGGGAGTCCTTCAGGAATTTCTCCTGGGATTCATTCAGGAATTCCTCCTGGGATTCCTTCAGAAATTCCTCCCGGGATTCCTTAAGGAATTCCTCCAGGGATTCCTTCAGGAATTCCTTCGGGGATTCCTTCAGGAATTCTTCCGGGGATTCCTTCAGGAATTCCTCCAGGGATTCCTTCAGGAATTCCTCCAGGGATTCCTTCAGGAATTCCTCCAGGGATTCCTTCAGGAATTCCTCCAGGGATTCCTTCAGGAATTCCTCCAGGGATTCCTTCAGGAATTCCTCCAGGGATTCCTTCAGGAATTCCTCCAGGGATTCCTTCAGGAATTCCTCCAGGGATTCCTTCAGGAATTCCTCCAGGGATTCCTTCAGGAATTCCTCCAGGGATTCCTTCAGGAATTCCTCCAGGGATTCCTTCAGGAATTCCTCCAGGGATTCCTTCAGGAATTCCTCCAGGGATTCCTTCAGGAATTCCTCCAGGGATTCCTTCAGGAATTCCTCCAGGGATTCCTTCAGGAATTCCTCCAGGGATTCCTTCAGGAATTCCTCCAGGGATTCCTTCAGGAATTCCTCCAGGGATTCCTTCAGGAATTCCTCCAGGGATTCCTTCAGGAATTTCTCCAGGGATTCCTTCAGGAATTCCTCCAGGGATTCCTTCAGGAATTCCTCCAGGGATTCCTTCAGGAATTCCGCCAGGGATTCCTTCAGGAATTCCGCCAGGGATTCCTTCAGGAATTCCGCCTGGGATTCCTTCAGGAATTCCGCCAGGGATTCCTTCAGGAATTCCTCTAGGGATTCCTTCAGGAATTCCTCTAGGGATTCCTTCAGGAATTCCTCCAGGGATTCCTTCAGGAATTCCTCCAGGGATTCCTTCAGGAATTCCTCCAGGGATTCCTTCAGGAATTCCTCCAGGGATTCCTTCAGGAATTCCTCCAGGGATTCCTTCAGGAATTCCTCCAGGGATTCCTTCAGGAATTCCTCCAGGGATTCCTTCAGGAATTCCTCCAGGGATTCCTTCAGGAATTCCTCCAGGGATTCCTTCAGGAATTCCTCCAGGGATTCCTTCAGGAATTCCTCCAGGGATTCCTTCAGGAATTCCTCCAGGGATTCCTTCAGGAATTCCTCCAGGGATTCCTTCAGGAATTCCTCCAGGGATTCCTTCAGGAATTCCTCCAGGGATTCCTTCAGGAATTCCTCCAGGGATTCCTTCAGGAATTCCTCCAGGGATTCCTTCAGGAATTCCTCCAGGGATTCCTTCAGGAATTCCTCCAGGGATTCCTTCAGGAATTCCTCCAGGAATTCCTTCAGGAATTCCTCCAGGAATTCCTTCAGGAATTCCTCCAGGGATTCCTTAAGGAATTCCTCCATAGATTCCTTCAGGAATTCCTCCAGGGATTCCTTCAGGAATTCCTCCAGGGATTCCTTCAGGAATCCCTCCAGGGATTCCTTCAGGAATTCTTCCAGGGATTCCTTCAGAAATTCTTTCATGGATTTCTTTCAGGAATTCCACCAGGGATTCCTTCAGGAATTCCTCCAGGGGTTCCTTCAGGAATTCCTCCAGGGATTCCTTCAGGAATTCCTCCCAAGATAACTCCAGGATTTTCTCCAGGGATACCTTTAGGAATTCCTCCAGGGATACCTTCAGGAATTCTTCCAGAGATTCCTTCAGGAATTCCTCCAAGTACTCCTTCAAGGATTCCTTCAGGGATTCCTCCAGCGATTCCTTCAGGAATTCCTCCAGGGATTCCTTCAGGAATTCCTCCAGGGATTCCTTCAGGAATTTCTCCGGGGATTCCTTCAGGAGTTCCTCCAGGGATCCCTTCAGGAGTTCCTCCAGGGATTCCTTTAGGAATTCCTCCAGGGATTCCTTCAGGAATTTCTCCAGGGATTCCTTCAGGAATTTCTCCAGGGATTCCTTCAGGAATTCCTTCAGGAATTCCTCCAGGGATTCCTTCAGGAATTCCTCCAGGGATTCCTTCAGGAATTCCTCCAGGGATTCCTTCAGGAATTCCTCCAGGGATTCCTTAAGGAATTCCTCCAGGGATTCCTTCAGGAATTCCTCCAGGGATTCCTTCAGGAATTCCTCCAGGGATTCCTTCAGGAATTCCTCCAGGGATTCCTTCAGGAATTCCTCCAGGGATTCCTTCAGGAATTCCTCCAGGGATTCCTTCAGGAATTCCTCCAGGGATTCCTTCAGGAATTCCTCCAGGGATTCCTTCAGGAATTCCTCCAGGAATTCCTTCAGGAATTCCTCCAGGAATTCCTTCAGGAATTCCTCCAGGGACTCCTTCAGGAATTCCTCCAGGGATTCCTTCAGGAATTCCTCCAGGGATTCCTTCAGGAATTCCTCCAGGGATTCCTTCAGGAATTCCTCCAGGGATTCCTTCAGGAATTCCTCCAGGGATTCCTTCAGGAATTCCTCCAGGGATTCCTTCAGGAATTCCTCCAGGGATTTCTTCAGGAATTCCTCCAGGGATTCCTTCAGGAATTCCTCCAGGGATTCCTTCAGGAATTCCTCCGGGGATTCCTTCAGGAATTACTCCGGGGATTCCTTCAGGAATTCCTCCAGGGATTCCTTCAGGAATTCCTCCGGGGATTCCTTCAGGAATTCCTCCGGGGATTCCTTCAGGAATTCCTCCGGGGATTCCTTCAGGAATTACTCCGGGGATTCCTTCAGGAATTCCTCCAGGGATTCCTTCAGGAATTCCTCCAGGGATTCCTTCAGGAATTCCTCCAGGGATTCCTTCAGGAATTCCTCCGGGGATTCCTTCAGGAATTCCTCCGGGGATTTCTTCAGGAATTTCTCCGGGGATTCCTTCAGGAATTCCTCCGGGGATTCCTTCAGGAATTCCTCCGGGGATTCCTTCAGGAATTCGTCCGGGGATTCCTTCAGGAATTCCTCCGGGGATTCCTTCAGGAATTCCTCCGGGGATTCCTTCAGGAATTCCTCCGGGGATTCCTTCAGGAATTCCTCCGGGGATTCCTTCAGGAATTCCTCCGGGGATTCCTTCAGGAATTCCTCCGGGGATTCCTTCAGGAATTCCTCCGGGGATTCCTTCAGGAATTCCTCCGGGGATTCCTTCAGGAATTCCTCCGGGGATTCCTTCAGGAATTCCTCCGGGGATTCCTTCAGGAATTCCTCCGGGGATTCCTTCAGGAATTCCTCCAGAGATTCCTTCAGGAATTCCTCCGGGGATTCCTTCAGGAATTCCTCCGGGGATTCCTTCAGGAATTCCTCCGGGGATTCCTTCAGGAATTCCTCCGGGGATTCCTTCAGGAATTCCTCCGGGGATTCCTTCAGGAATTCCTCCGGGGATTCCTTCAGGAATTCCTCCGGGGATTCCTTCAGGAATTCCTCCGGGGATTCCTTCAGGAATTCCTCCGGGGATTCCTTCAGGAATTCCTCCGGGGATTCCTTCAGGAATTCCTCCGGGGATTCCTTCAGGAATTCCTCCGGGGATTCCTTCAGGAATTCCTCCGGGGATTCCTTCAGGAATTCCTCCGGGGATTCCTTCAGGAATTCCTCCGGGGATTCCTTCAGGAATTCCTCCGGGGATTCCTTCAGGAATTCCTCCGGGGATTCCTTCAGGAATTCCTCCGGGGATTCCTTCAGGAATTCGTCCGGAGATTCCTTCAGGAATTCGTCCGGGGATTCCTTCAGGAATTCGTCCGGGGATTCCTTCAGGAATTCGTCCGGGGATTCCTTCAGGAATTCCTCCGGGGATTCCTTCAGGAATTCGTCCGGGGATTACTTCAGGAATTCGTCCGGGGATTACTTCAGGAATTCGTCCGGGGATTACTTCAGGAATTCGTCCGGGGATTCCTTCAGGACTTCCTCCGGGGATTCCTTCAGGAATTCCTCCGGGGATTCCTTCAGGAATTCCTCCGGGGATTCCTTCAGGAATTCCTCCGGGGATTCCTTCAGGAATTCCTCCGGGGATTCCTTCAGGAATTCCTCCGGGGATTCCTTCAGGAATTCCTCCAGGGATTCCTTCAGGAATTCCTCCGGGGATTCCTTCAGGAATTCCTCCAGGGATTCCTTCAGGAATTCCTCCAGGGATTCCTTCAGGAATTCCTCCAGGGATTCCTTCAGGAATTCCTCCAGGGATTCCTTCAGGAATTCCTCCAGGGATTCCTTCAGGAATTCCTCCAGGGATTCCTTCAGGAATTCCTCCAGGGATTCCTTCAGGAATTCCTCCAGGGATTCCTTCAGGAATTCCTCCAGGGATTCCTTCAGGAATTCCTCCAGGGATTCCTTCAGGAATTCCTCCAGGGATTCCTTCAGGAATTCCTCCAGGGATTCCTTCAGGAATTCCTCCAGGGATTCCTTCAGGAATTCCTCCAGGGATTCCTTCAGGAATTCCTCCAGGGATTCCTTCAGGAATTCCTCCAGGGATTCCTTCAGGAATTCCTCCAGGGATTCCTTCAGGAATTCCTCCAGGGATTCCTTCAGGAATTCCTCCAGGGATTCCTTCAGGAATTCCTCCAGGGATTCCTTCAGGAATTCCTCCAGGGATTCCTTCAGGAATTCCTCCAGGGATTCCTTCAGGAATTCCTCCAGGGATTCCTTCAGGAATTCCTCCAGGGATTCCTTCAGGAATTCCTCCAGGGATTCCTTCAGGAATTCCTCCAGGGATTCCTTCAGGAATTCCTCCAGGGATTCCTTCAGGAATTCCTCCAGGGATTCCTTCAGGAATTCCTCCAGGGATTCCTTCAGGAATTCCTCCAGGGATTCCTTCAGGAATTCCTCCAGGGATTCCTTCAGGAATTCCTCCAGGGATTCCTTCAGGAATTCCTCCAGGGATTCCTTCAGGAATTCCGCCAGGGATTCCTTCAGGAATTCCGCCAGGGATTCCTTCAGGAATTCCGCCAGGGATTCCTTCAGGAATTCCGCCAGGGATTCCTTCAGGAATTCCGCCAGGGATTCCTTCAGGAATTCCGCCAGGGATTCCTTCAGGAATTCCGCCAGGGATTCCTTCAGGAATTCCGCCAGGGATTCCTTCAGGAATTCCGCCAGGGATTCCTTCAGGAATTCCTCTAGGGATTCCTTCAGGAATTCCTACAGGGATTCCTTCAGGAATTCCTCCAGGGATTCCTTCAGGAATTCCTCCAGGGATTCCTTCAGGAATTCCTCCAGGGATTCCTTCAGGAATTCCTCCAGGGATTCCTTCAGGAATTCCTCCAGGGATTCCTTCAGGAATTCCTCCAGGGATTCCTTCAGGAATTCCTCCAGGGATTCCTTCAGGAATTCCTCCAGGGATTCCTTCAGGAATTCCTCCAGGGATTCCTTCAGGAATTCCTCCAGGGATTCCTTCAGGAATTCCTCCAGGGATTCCTTCAGGAATTCCTCCAGGGATTCCTTCAGGAATTCCTCCAGGAATTCCTTCAGGAATTCCTCCAGGAATTCCTTCAGGAATTCCTCCAGGGATTCCTTCAGGAATTCCTCCAGGGATTCCTTCAGGAATCCCTCCAGGGATTCCTTCAGGAATCCCTCCAGGGATTCCTTCAGGAATTCTTCCAGGGATTCCTTCAGAAATTCTTTCATGGATTTCTTTCAGGAATTCCACCAGGGATTCCTTCAGGAATTCCTCCAGGGGTTCCTTCAGGAATTCCTCCAGGGATTCCTTCAGGAATTCCTCCCGGGATAACTCCAGGATTTTCTCCAGGGATACCTTTAGGAATTCCTCCAGGGATACCTTCAGGAATTCTTCCAGAGATTCCTTCAGGAATTCCTCCAAGTACTCCTTCAAGGATTCCTTCAGGGATTCCTCCAGCGATTCCTTCAGGAATTCCTCCAGGGATTCCTTCAGGAATTCCTCCAGGGATTCCTTCAGGAATTTCTCCGGGGATTCCTTCAGGAGTTCCTCCAGGGATCCCTTCAGGAGTTCCTCCAGGGATTCCTTTAGGAATTCCTCCAGGGATTCCTTCAGGAATTTCTCCAGGGATTCCTTCAGGAATTTCTCCAGGGATTCCTTCAGGAATTTCTCCAGGGATTCCTTCAGGAATTCCTTCAGGAATTCCTCCAGGGATTCCTTCAGGAATTCCTCCAGGGGTTCCTTCAGGAATTCCTCCAGGGATTCCTTCAGGAATTCCTCCAGGGATTCCTTCAGGAATTCCTCCAGGGATTCCTTCAGGAATTCCTCCAGGGATTCCTTCAGGAATTCCTCCAGGGATTCCTTCAGGAATTCCTCCAGGGATTCCTTCAGGAATTCCTCCAGGGATTCCTTCAGGAATTCCTCCAGGAATTCCTTCAGGAATTCCTCCAGGAATTCCTTCAGGAATTCCTCCAGGAATTCCTTCAGGAATTCCTCCAGGAATTCCTTCAGGAATTCCTCCAGGAATTCCTTCAGGAATTCCTCCAGGGACTCCTTCAGGAATTCCTCCAGGGATTCCTTCAGGAATTCCTCCAGGGATTCCTTCAGGAATTCCTCCAGGGATTCCTTCAGGAATTCCTCCAGGGATTCCTTCAGGAATTCCTCCAGGGATTCCTTCAGGAATTCCTCCAGGGATTCCTTCAGGAATTCCTCCAGGGATTCCTTCAGGAATTCCTCCAGGGATTCCTTCAGGAATTCCTCCAGGGATTCCTTCAGGAATTCCTCCAGGGATTCCTTCAGGAATTCCTCCAGGGATTCCTTCAGGAATTCCTCCAGGGATTTCTTCAGGAATTCCTCCAAGGATTCCTTCAGGAATTCCTCCAGGGATTCCTTCAGGAATTCCTCCAGGGATTCCTTCAGGAATTCCTAAAGGGATTCCTTCAGGAATTCCTCCAGGGATTCCTTCAGGAATTCCTCCGGGGATTCCTTCAGGAATTACTCCGGGGATTCCTTCAGGAATTCCTCCAGGGATTCCTTCAGGAATTCCTCCGGGGATTCCTTCAGGAATTCCTCCGGGGATTCCTTCAGGAATTCCTCCGGGGATTCCTTCAGGAATTCCTCCGGGGATTCCTTCAGGAATTACTCCGGGGATTCCTTCAGGAATTCCTCCAGGGATTCCTTCAGGAATTCCTCCAGGGATTCCTTCAGGAATTCCTCCAGGGATTCCTTCAGGAATTCCTCCAGGGATTCCTTCAGGAATTCCTCCGGGGATTCCTTCAGGAATTCCTCCGGGGATTCCTTCAGGAATTCCTCCGGGGATTTCTTCAGGAATTTCTCCGGGGATTCCTTCAGGAATTCCTCCGGGGATTCCTTCAGGAATTCCTCCGGGGATTCCTTCAGGAATTCCTCCGGGGATTCCTTCAGGAATTCCTCCGGGGATTCCTTCAGGAATTCCTCCGGGGATTCCTTCAGGAATTCCTCCGGGGATTCCTTCAGGAATTCCTCCGGGGATTCCTTCAGGAATTCCTCCGGGGATTCCTTCAGGAATTCCTCCGGGGATTCCTTCAGGAATTCCTCCGGGGATTCCTTCAGGAATTCCTCCGGGGATTCCTTCAGGAATTCCTCCGGGGATTCCTTCAGGAATTCCTCCGGGGATTCCTTCAGGAATTCCTCCGGGGATTCCTTCAGGAATTCCTCCGGGGATTCCTTCAGGAATTCCTCCGGGGATTCCTTCAGGAATTCCTCCAGAGATTCCTTCAGGAATTCCTCCGGGGATTCCTTCAGGAATTCCTCCGGGGATTCCTTCAGGAATTCCTCCGGGGATTCCTTCAGGAATTCCTCCGGGGATTCCTTCAGGAATTCCTCCAGGGATTCCTTCAGGAATTCCTCCGGGGATTCCTTCAGGAATTCCTCCGGGGATTCCTTCAGGAATTCCTCCGGGGATTCCTTCAGGAATTCCTCCGGGGATTCCTTCAGGAATTCCTCCGGGGATTCCTTCAGGAATTCCTCCGGGGATTCCTTCAGGAATTCCTCCGGGGATTCCTTCAGTAATTCCTCCGGGGATTCCTTCAGGAATTCCTCCGGGGATTCCTTCAGGAATTCCTCCGGGGATTCCTTCAGGAATTCCTCCGGGGATTCCTTCAGGAATTCCTCCGGGGATTCCTTCAGGAATTCCTCCGGGGATTCCTTCAGGAATTCCTCCGGGGATTCCTTCAGGAATTCCTCCGGGGATTCCTTCAGGAATTCCCCCGGGGATTCCTTCAGGAATTCCTCCGGGGATTCCTTCAGGAATTCGTCCGGAGATTCCTTCAGGAATTCGTCCGGGGATTCCTTCAGGAATTCGTCCGGGGATTCCTTCAGGAATTCCTCCGGGGATCCCTTCAGGAATTCGTCCGGGGATTACTTCAGGAATTCGTCCGGGGATTACTTCAGGAATTCGTCCGGGGATTACTTCAGGAATTCGTCCGGGGATTACTTCAAGAATTCGTCCGGGGATTACTTCAGGAATTCGTCCGGGGATTCCTTCAGGACTTCCTCCGGGGATTCCTTCAGGAATTCCTCCGGGGATTCCTTCAGGAATTCCTCCGGGGATTCCTTCAGGAATTCCTCCGGGGATTCCTTCAGGAATTCCTCCGGGGATTCCTTCAGGAATTCCTCCAGGGATTCCTTCAGGAATTTCTCCAGGGATTCCTTCAGGAATTCCTCCAGGGATTCCTTCAGGAATTCCTCCAGGGATTCCTTCAGGAATTCCTCCAGGGATTCCTTCAGGAATTCCTCCAGGGATTCCTTCAGGAATTCCTCCAGGGATTCCTTCAGGAATTCCTCCAGGGATTCCTTCAGGAATTCCTCCAGGGATTCCTTCAGGAATTCCTCCAGGGATTCCTTCAGGAATTCCTCCAGGGATTCCTTCAGGAATTCCTCCAGGGATTCCTTCAGGAATTCCTCCAGGGATTCCTTCAGGAATTCCTCCAGGGATTCGTTCAGGAATTCCTCCAGGGATTCCTTCAGGAATTCCTCCAGGGATTCCTTCAGGAATTCCTCCAGAAATTCCTTCAGGAATTCCTCCAGGGATTCCTTCAGGAATTCCTCCAGGGATTCCTTCAGGAATTCCTCCAGGGATTCCTTCAGGAATTCCTCCGGGGATTCCTTCAGGAATTCCTCCAGGGATTCCTTCAGGAATTCCTCGAGAAATTCCTTCAGGAATTCCTCCAGAAATTCCTTCAGGAATTCCTCTAGAAATTCCGTCAGGAATTCCTCCAGGGATTCCTTCAGGAATTCCTCCAGGGATTCCTTCAGGAATTCTTCCAGGGATTCCTTCAGGAATTCCTCCAGGGATTCCTTCAGGAATTCCTCCAGGGATTCCTTCAGGAATTCCTCCAGGGATTCCTTCAGGAATTCCTCCAGGGATTCCTTCAGGAATTCCTCCAGGGATTCCTTCAGGAATTCCTCCAGGGATTCCTTCAGGAATTCCTCCAGGGATTCCTTCAGGAATTCCTCCGGGGATTCCTTCAGGAATTCCTCCGGGGATTCCTTCAGGAATTCCTCCGGGGATTCCTTCAGGAATTCCTCCGGGGATTCCTTCAGGAATTCCTCCGGGGATTCCTTCAGGAATTCCTCCGGGGATTCCTTCAGGAATTCCTCCGGGGATTCCTTCAGGAATTCCTCCAGGGATTCCTTCAGGAATTCCTCCAGGGATTCCTTCAGGAATTCCTCCAGAGATTCCTTCAGGAATTCCTCCAGAGATTCCTTCAGGAATTCCTCCAGAGATTCCTTCAGGAATTCCTCCAGAGATTCCTTCAGGAATTCCTCCAGAGATTCCTTCAGGAATTCCTCCAGAGATTCCTTCAGGAATTCCTCCAGAGATTCCTTCAGGAATTCTTCCAGAGATTCCTTCAGGAATTCCTCCAGAGATTCCTTCAGGAATTCCTCCAGAGATTCCTTCAGGAATTCCTCCAGAGATTCCTTCAGGAATTCCTCCAGAGATTCCTTCAGGAATTCCTCCAGAGATTCCTTCAGGAATTCCTCCAGGGATTCCTTCAGGAATTCCTCCAGGGATTCCTTCAGGAATTCCTCCAGGGATTCCTTCAGGAATTCTTCTAGGGATTCCTTCAGGAATTCCTCCAGGGATTCCTTCAGGAATTCCTCCAGGGATTCCTTCAGGAATTCCTCCAGGGATTCCTTCAGGAATTCTTCTAGGGATTCCTTCAGGAATTCCTCCAGGGATTCCTTCAGGAATTCCTCCAGGGATTCCTTCAGGAATTCCTCCAGGGATTCCTTCAGGAATTCCTCCAGGGATTCCTTCAGGAATTCCTCCAGGGATTCCTTCAGGAATTCCTCCAGGGATTCCTTCAGGAATTCCTCCAGGGATTCCTTCAGGAATTCCTCCAGGGATTCCTTCAGGAATTCCTCCTGGGATTCCTTCAGGAATTCCTCCGGGGATTCCTTCAGGGATTTCTTAAGAAATTCCTGCAGGGATTCACCCAAACCCCCCTTGAGCACGAGCTTGGATGGATGGATTTTCTTGTGGAAAATGTCGAAGTGATAGAAACATGCTACATGTATGCACTGAACTGTAAATAAAGCTATTTTCAAGTCCATAAATAATACCAAGAAGAAAAATACAAAACCCACCTTCAGCAATCCGTAAATGGCCAATCCATTGGTCTGCACCATGATCATCTCCATCATAAAATGCATATTCCTGCTAATGTTCCGGAACCGGCCGCCGGCTCCCATGGCCGCTCCATTTCCGCCTCTAGCAGCGCTACCGATGCGCTTCCGCTCCGTTAGCTCGTGTATCGCAAAGCACTAAACTGGTGCAAAAGAAGAGAGAGAGAAAAGAAGCGCAACAACCAAGGTTGTCAACACAAACGAGATGAAAATTGCACAAAAGCACTAATTATCGAGGGATTTCCATCATCATGGCGGGCGAAGTGCTGGCTGCACAGTGGCTGATTTCGTTTGTTTGGTGCGGCTAATTAATGACTTTGAAAATATGAAGTTTACTAAGTTGCTAGATGTGTAACTAGCTGCTTTTGAAGAAATGGTGGATAGATCAATCCCCCTAAAAGTGAGATTAAAATCATAGAAACAAACCTAAGAAAGGGCTGACATTGAAAACCCAATGAAAAACTTGATGTACCTTAAATAGTTTCACAGTTAAAAATTTGCTGATCGCAACACAATTATTTGAAACAACTTTTTGTAATACTTCTGTGAAGACATCAGCCTTGCATCTTGAAAAAAAAAGTTCATTATCTCACTTTTTGGGGGATTGATCATTTTTATTAGTACCTATATACTTCCTGGAGGCCGTATCATGGCACTAAATGACATTTATTCAGCTCGTTGAATTTACAAAACAAGGCAGAGTGCTCGCTGTTGCACACTGGTTCTTACGAGCTAAGTCCTTAACAATTTTAACCACAAATTCTAACCTAATGAATCAGTGTGCGCTAACGACGGAGCCGAACTACACCGCTAGCAACTAGAAAGTATGACATCACCCATCTAGCTTACCGCTTCCACAACGTTGATCAGCACGGCGTACCACTTGATGAACTGAGCAGACCGCCAGGAACTGTTCAATCGGGTCTCGAACTGATGCAGAAAGCCACCGACCGGCAGCCCGGCCCAGGTGGTCAAGCTTAATTGATGCTGATTTGCGAATGGTGTCGGTTGCATCGGAGGCACGTTCAACCGAGCGGAACATATCGATCGATAGCAGGACATTGTGTGGTGGCTGCTTGTGCCCCAGAAAACGGAGTGGCTTTCTGCGAAGATTATTGCGCGCGGTCGAGCAGATGAAATTGGGTGGATTGGAATTCTGTGTAGAGGCTCAACCAAAGCAATGACTGACTCGGTTTTGAGATGCTTAGAATTTGGGTCAGTGATTGCAAACTGACACATGAACGATAGGCTCCTATGATGCTTCAATAACCCGTAAACACCCGGTATGCATGGTATGCATGGAAATGCATGGTACCTCCCTCCTTTTGCTGGTAGCCAGAAATACGTGGCTTATTTTTTTGTATTTTTTTTTTTTTGTGAATTCTACATGTTGTGGCTCAAATTTCATCATTTTGCTAATAATTAATAGTTTTCACTGATCCTTGACATGCAATGTATTTCTACCCATCATAGTCTGTTGAAGTTTTGTCCCCAGAGCTATTCTAAGGCCTCCAAAGTACTTCGAAATTTGTGTCACAAATCCAACATCCTATACCCAATTTTATACACGTTGAATCATCACAAAACATAGTCTACGGTACTCAGAAAGCCTCAAACCACTCCTAGAAAATTCATGGCACATGTACCGGGTGATCTAGGTCATCCAAACTATTCTGGAATTCATTTTCTTAAGATCTACAACATATACCATCATTTATGTTCACACTGATCAAGAAATTTGGTCACGTTGATACCCATTAGACCCCGTAATGCTACGAGCAACTCGTAGCAACTCGGACATTCCGTGAAATACAAATGGCCTCCAAAACACTTTGAAGTTTGGGTTACGATATCTGCATACTGTATCATGCCTAAATTGCGAAACATATTCGTGGAATGTAGTCTATACTGCTGATGAAGCCTCAGTGCACAACTATAATGGTTTTGGAACATTCATGGGATATTTCAGGTTTTCCAAACTATTCTGGAATTAGGACCTTCAAAGTCTACAGGCTCTACTCTTGGTTTTGATCACTCTATCGGCATAATTCTTTCACGATTGTGTCTGTTGCACCTCATAATATTACGAGTATCTCTATGTGTTGCTATTTGGGTGTCCATTGGCATACAAATGGACCCAATATCTGTAAAGCTTAGAATACTTTTATTGTAGTGAATGCTCGCGGAATATAATCTACACTACTCTTAGAACCTCAGAGTACAGTTCTGATGACTTAGCAATGTTCATTTGGTGATCTAGGTCATCCAAACTTTTCTGGAATTAGGACCTTCAAGCCCCACCAACTCTACACTTGAATCTGTTTACTTTATCGGTGTAGTTCCCTTAAAAAATCCTTCAGGAATTCCTCTAAAACTTTCGCCAAGAATTTCTCAAATAATTCCAAACAATTTCTGCCAATAATTCCTGGAAGAATTCCTCCAGGATTTTTTCTATGAATTTCTCCAAAATTCTTCCAGGAGTTCCTCCAAGAATTCCACCAGACATTCCTACAAGAATCCCTCTAGGAATTTGTTGATGAATCCCTTCAAGAATTCCACCTGGAATTTCTACAAGGACCTCTTCGGATATTACTCTAAAAATTATGCCAAAAATTCTTCAAATAATCCCTCTTGCAATTTCTCCAAGATTTTCTCCAGGAATACCTCATAGACTTCCAATTCCTCCAGGAATTCCTTCAAGAGTTACTTCAGGAATTCCTCCAAGAATTCCTCTATAAAATTTTCCTAGAAGCTCTCAAGGAATTTCTCCAGAAATTTCTCAAAGAATTTCTACAGAAACCTGCAGAAAATTGTCCACAAATTCTTCCAAAATTCACTCCAGGGATTCATCAGAAATTACTTTCAGAAATTTCTTCAGAAACTCCTCCAGGAATTACTTCAGGAAATCTTCCAGGAGCTTCTTCCAGAATGCCTCGAAAAATTCTTCCAGGAATTCCTCCAGGGATATTTCAGGAAATATTTTCAAGAATTGCTCCAGATATTTCTTCATGAATATCCCCAGAGTGCTTCAGGAAACCTTCCTCAAGAAAATATTCCTGGGTTTACTCTAAGAATTCGTCCAAGAATTCCTTCAGGGATTTCCTCAGAAATTTCACCCAAAATTGTTGAGGAATTACGCCCAAAATTCCTCCCGAAATTATTGTGGGAATTCCTTCAGGAATTACTCTTGGAATTTCTCCAGGAACTCTTACAGGAATTCTAGAGTAAATTCTTCTTGGAATTCCACCTGGAAGTTACTTCCCAGAAACCCTCCAAGAATCCCATCAGGATGTTCTCCAAAAATGTTTCCAAAAGTTTCCCCAAAAATACATCCAGCGTTTTTTTTTTCAAGAATTTCTCCAGTTTTTCCTCCTAAACTTCTGCTAAGAATTCCTCCACGAATCCGTTCAGAAATTCCTCCAGGATATATTCCAGGATGTATTCCAGAAGTTCGTCCAGCAAGTACTTCAGTAATTCCTTCGAGAATTTCCACAGGAATAACTCTACGAACTCCTCCTGGAATTACTACAGGAATTCATCTGGGAATTGTTCTGGGGAATACTCCAGAAATTCCTACAACAAATATTCAAGGAAATACTCCAAAAATTCATCTAGTAATTTCTCGAACAATTTTTCCAGGAATTCCTTCAGGATTGCCGACATGAATTGTTCCAGGAAGTAATCCAGAAATTTCTACAAGGAGTATTCCGGGAATTCCTCCATAAATTACTCAAGAAAATAAAAAATCAAAAAATAACTTCGAAAATCCTCCGGAAATTCCTCAAGTAAATCCTTCAGGAACTCCTTTAGGAACTCCCCCACGATATTCTTTCAAAAATCCTTTACAAATTACTACATGCATTCTTCTAGAAAATACTCCAATAATTCCTCCAGGATTTTCTACAGAAATTTCTTCAAGAAATACCTGGAAGAATTATTGAAGGAACTCTTTAAGGAATTCATGAAAAAAATTCAATAAATTCCTTGAGAAATTTCTAGAGAGATTCTCGGTGGAATTCTTGAAAGAAGTCTTGATGGTATTCCTGAAGTAATTCACAAAGGCATTGCAGCAGGCCTTGGAGAAATTCTTATAAGAGTTTCTGTTCGATTTCTTGAAAAATTTCTGGAAGAATTCCTGGACGGATTCTTGGGAAAATTCTTAGCAAAAGTTTTGGAGGAATGACTGGAGAAATTCTTGGAAAAAATCCTGGAGGAAGTTTTGGAGAAATTTCCGATTGGATTCTTTCAGGAATTCTTAACAGAGTTCTCGGACTAATTCCAGAACAAATTCTTGGAAAAACCCTAGGAAGAAGTCTCGAAGCAGTTCCTGGAGGAATTTTTCGGAGGAATCCCTGGAGTTGTCCCAGGAGTATTTTCTTGAGGAATTTCTGTAGGTTTACTGAAGAATTTTGGAGCTGTTCATGAAGGAATTTCTGGAAGATTTTCTGGATGAATTCACGAAAGAAATTCTTGAAACAATCCTGGGAGGTATTCCGTGAAGGGATTCTTGGCAGAAGTTAAAGAGGGACCCCTAGTGCAATTCTTGGAGAAGGTCCTGTAGGATTTTTAGAGGAATTGATACTTGCAAGAGTTCTAGGCAGATGTCTTGCAGGAATTCCTGGATGAAATCTTGGATAAATTCTTGGAGAAATTCCTTGCGGAACTATTGGTGGAATTCCTGGAGGAATTCTTGGGGGAATTCCTGGAGATATTATACGAGCAATTCCTGGAGGACCTGGTGAAATTCAAAGAAGAAATTATTAGAGAATTCTTTATGTCGATAAGCAACCCCTCCATGCGATCGACTGCGTCGTGTAACACGTCAATTCCCTAAACAGATCCTGGAGTAATTTCTGAAGGAGTTCCTGGAGTAACTTCGGGAGTTTTTTTTTCGCAATTCCTTAAGGATTTTTGGAGGAATTTCTGATGGAATCCCTGAAGGAATTCTCGGATGAAATGTTAGAGTCATCCCAGGAGTATTTTCTTGAGGAATTACTAAAGGTTTCCTGAAGGATTCTGGAGGTATTCATGAAGAAATTTCTTGAGGAATTCTTGGGTAATTTCTGTTGGACTTCCTTGAAAAATTTCTACATGAGAAATTTTTGGAGAAATGCCTGAAACTAATCTCGGATGAATCTCTGGAGTAATTTTTGGAAGAATTTCTGGAAGATTTTCAAAGGGTTTCTGGAGAAATTCTTTAAGAAATTCTTGGAGAATTCCTGGAAGAATGCTTGAAGAATTTCTTGGCAGAGGTCTATTAGGAATTCCTGGAAAAAATCTTGGAGAATACCTAAAGAGATTCTTTGAGAAATTCATGGAAGATTTTTTAGAGTAATATCTGAAGAAATTCCTGGTGGAATTCCTGAAAGATTTTTTGGAGAAGCTACACCGATATAGTAAAGAGATTCACGTGTAGAGTTGGTGGGTGGGGCTTGAAAGTCTTAACTCCAGAATAGTTTGGATGACCTAGATCACCAAGTGAATGTTGCTAAGTTATCAGAATTGTACTCTGAGGCTCTGAGTGGTGTAGATAATATTCTGCGAGCATTCGCTACAATAAAAATATTCTAAGCTTTACAGATATTGCGACCCATTCTTCAAAATACATTGGGTCCATTTGTATATCTATCTATCTATCTATCTATCTATCTATCTATCTATCTATCTATCTATCTATCTATCTATCTATCTATCTATCTATCTATCTATCTATCTATCTATCTATCTATCTATCTATCTATCTATCTATCTATCTATCTATCTATCTATCTATCTATCTATCTATCTATCTATCTATCTATCTATCTATCTATCTATCTATCTATCTATCTATCTATCTATCTATCTATCTATCTATCTATCTATCTATCTATCTATCTATCTATCTATCTATCTATCTATCTATCTATCTATCTATCTATCTATCTATCTATCTATCTATCTATCTATCTATCTATCTATCTATCTATCTATCTATCTATCTATCTATCTATCTATCTATCTATCTATCTATCTATCTATCTATCTATCTATCTATCTATCTATCTATCTATCTATCTATCTATCTATCTATCTATCTATCTATCTATCTATCTATCTATCTATCTATCTATCTATCTATCTATCTATCTATCTATCTATCTATCTATCTATCTATCTATCTATCTATCTATCTATCTATCTATCTATCTATCTATCTATCTATCTATCTATCTATCTATCTATCTATCTATCTATCTATCTATCTATCTATCTATCTATCTATCTATCTATCTATCTATCTATCTATCTATCTATCTATCTATCTATCTATCTATCTATCTATCTATCTATCTATCTATCTATCTATCTATCTATCTATCTATCTATCTATCTATCTATCTATCTATCTATCTATCTATCTATCTATCTATCTATCTATCTATCTATCTATCTATCTATCTATCTATCTATCTATCTATCACATCTTCAAAATCTCTCTCACATAACCAAATACATCATTTGCGGAAACAATCATCTATAGCACATGACTTCAACAGAGTGCATAATAAACTATAAACCATGTGACTTATCTTATACCTGCCGTATGGCTTCATTTGCCACGTGGAATTTGATAAGACTTCTCTTGCCAGTTCCCCATAAATACCAAGAACGTAACAGCATCTCCAATCAATGGTTATTGTCGTTTCGACCGTTCGAAGTTATGAACCTGTGGTTGAAGTTTTTAATTTGTTTGCACCTTCTTGGCATTAGACGTGTGCGCCGAAGCAGTTTTCAGCGGCGGCGGCGGTTATAGTCGTTTGAAGCAGTGGCGGCGGCGACGTTGGCGCCACGCCGTTCGCCCCAATCGGCGGCGGCGGCGGCGGCGTAATCGGCGTGACCATATTTTTTAGTGAAATGTTAAAAAACGATAAAAAACAATAATTTATTTCCTGTACTTAAGTACAATTTTCATCTATTATGCGTGAAAGTGTAAACGCTTGTGTAAAAGTATGTACATCACAGATTTCAATTAAAAACTATCCTTGCAAGAATTATGCTATAAGTTTTAGAGAAAATCCTTGAGCATGTTGACCAGGATATTTATAAAAGGATTCCTCTCGATAGAAATTCACAACGTCGCACTTCTCTTCTTGGGATATTTTTTTTCTAAAACTCATTTTAGCCCTTTTGTGACGGAGCGCAAAAATGGAAATCTCCATACAAATGGCTCAACTTTGGCTTTCCAGAACTCTTGAATTTCCCAACAAAACAACAATTATTTTACCTCATTTGAAAGAACTACTCTTTATCTTTCGATTTCTAGCTTTAACCTTTAACTATCTAGATAAATCGGAAATTAAAATTATGCGACAGACAAAACATTTTCATGTTTTACGGTTTTTGTCCACTTTTTGTTTACCTTATTGTAGTAAATTGCACAGGCAACGTAAACAAAAGTTTGTTTACGCACAAACAAGTATAAGTAATGGCTGAATCATTGAAACAGTTTACATCACATAAAACAAAGTCTAAACAGATGAAAAAAATATGCAAAACTGGTACCGCTCAACAGCACAATTGTGCTGGTTCGTCACGAATGGGTTAGATCAGTGCTGTCATGGTAAAATCTGATTTTTTTTGGAGTTCTGTTTGGATTCTTTTCACGAATTCCTCGAAGGATTCTATCATGCATTCCTCCAGAAAAACTCTCAAAAGGTTCTTCTGGAAGTTCCTCCAGGGGGCATCCTGGAAGATCCTCGAATATTCCTCCATGTTTGGGATCGCAAACTTCTCTAGAGATTTATAGAATCCTTCCTTCATGGATTCTTTCAGAATTTGTTTTTCCAGTGACCCTTAAAAAACCCTCCAAAGATGCTTCCATAAGTTCCTTAATAAATCACTTCAGGATTTATTTCTTGACGTTTCTCCAGGAATATCTCAAGAATATCTCTTCTTGGAATTACTGCACAGCATTCTCCAGGACATTTCTTTTGCGATTCCTTTATGAATACTTCACAAGTTCTTCTAGGAAAATTGTATCAGGGAGTTTTATTCACTAATATCATGCAGACATTGTGCAAGATTTTTTATTAAGAATCCAGAAGTATGTTCAGGAGTCCTTCCAGGGTTTGTTCCAAATCATCCTTTCACAATTCATTCGGGATTTATTCAAGGATTTTTTGGTACCTTTGTCTACAATTTCTTCATGAATTCCAGTTGAATTGCTTTCAAGGATTCCTCCAGAAACTTCTTCGTGATTTAATTCAGAAAATTCCATCTCAGGAGTTTTTTTTTCTTACCCTGTTGGGGAAATTAAACCACTGCGTCCAATTAATTGAACTTCTGTGGTGAATCTAAGGAGCTCCTTCAAGAACTTTTCCAGGAGCTTCTCCAACGATTAAATCTCATCAGGAAATTTTTAAACATTTCTATAGAAATTCTTTCAGATAACCCTCCAAGAATGACTCCTATATGTTTTATGAAATTTCATAAAATACTTCTGTAAATATCTGTGGTGTAACATCTCAAAGAATTCCCGGAGGAATTTCCAAATGAATCCCAGGAAATATTTCTGAAAGATCCGCAGGAGGCATTCCAAAGAGAAACCTTCTAGGCATTTCTTCGGTAACCCCTGACGATATTTTCCAAGGGATTCCTTGAAAGAAAATCATTGAAAAATGTTTGAGGTAATCTCTTTCTGGCATTCATGAAAAATCATTGAACTACTGAAGGAGTCTTAAGTGATATTTCAGATGGAATTCTTTATTAGGTTTTAGATGGAATCCATGAAGGAATTTCTGAAAGAGTCATTGGAGGAATTTTTGAATTAATTGTTTATCTAATTCCTGAAGATTATGTGAAAGAATCTCAAGGAATTTTCAGAAATAATTCTAGAAGGAGTTGCCAAAGAAATTTCTGGAAACTCTCCCTCAGAAACCCTTGGTGGAATTCCAGTTAGAAAAAATCCAAGACAAATCTTTTAGCAAAATTCATGGAGGATGTCCGGATAGAATTCCCGAACGAGTTCATGAACATAGTTTAAAAAGAACCCTGAAAAAGTGTCAGGAGAATAACTCTAACTTCGGCAAAGGTTCCTAAAAATTTCCAAAGGAATATAGGGTGACAATGGGTATTATCGAAAGGTTCATTCTTTTCGTCACAGGAGGTTTTTGTCTGCCAAATTTCCTGAAACTTGGCCATATAATTCAGCATAGTTGGGAATGATTTGAGACCAACTCTGAGTTCAATAGGTTTAAAAAAAAACAAAGACGAAGAGAACAAAGCGGCCGAGAATAGGTAATTTCCCCTATGTAAAACTTTCTAAGAATTGTTATTGAAAAGTTTTCTTAATTTCTTAAAGAATCTTAATGGTATCCTTGGAAGAATTGCAGGAGGAATTACTGGTGAAATACGTGAACTAGGGTATTGTACCATATGGGCAGGTGTACCTATTTTGGGCACTTGCCTCTATTACCAAGTCAATTTCAAACCGATTGATTTGAATTTTTGTACAGAGTTAGATACTGTAGGTGCCTAGCTCTATACAAAAATTCAAATAAATCGGTTTTAAATTGACTTAGTTATAGAGGCAAGTACCCAAAAGGTACACCTGCCCAAGTGGTACAAGACCCTATATGATTTTTTTTTTCAGAAATCGCTGAAAGAATATCTACTGGAATCACAAAACAAAATCATGGAAGAATTTCTGAAGAATGTCCTGGAGACACTCCATAAAGAAATTTATAGAAGAAGCCCTAAAAGAATTTTCAGAGTATCCGATAGAGGCATTCCTCAAGGAACCCTGGGATTGGGTGTAAATAACTTCTGGAGTTATTTCTGAAGGACGAACGTCCATAAGTTACGCCTCGCTTTGAGGAGCGTTTGAGGTTCCGAAGAATGTAATAATTTCAGAGGAGTCCTACACACTTAAATTCAGAAATTGATCTCGGTAAGCGGTTTACCGAAAATCCAACAGCGAAAATATTTACTGATTCTCGGTAAAAATTTTACCGCGATTTCGGTAAACCGTTACCGAGTCTCGGTGAACTTTGCCGAGATCTCGGTAAAAAGTTGGATTACCGAGATCTCGGCAAAGTTTCAACGACATCTCGGTAAAACTTTTACCGAGATTCAGAAAAAAATATTACCGGATTCTCGGCTGTTGGATTCTCGGCAATCCGTTTGCTGAGGTCGGCGAATTAATTTAAGTGTGTATACAAAAAGTGTACCATATAAGGAAGAGGGAGGGGGTATGGTACTGAAAATGGACATTTTTGCGTGACCTTATCGATGGAATTTCTTCATAGAAATTCTTTGGAAAATTTATGGAGGAACTTAAAACATCTCTAAAAAATAATTCTGAAGGAACATTAGATTTTTTTTTTTTTGAAGAATTCTTGAAGAAATTCCTGAAAGTATTCTGGACTTTTTATTTTCAAAAAATAAAACGCTGTTAGATTGTTAGGAATCCATGGGTGGTTTTCTGAAAGAATTCCTGGAGAAATTTTCTGAAATAATCCATGGGGGAGTTTCTTAAGCATGGAGTTTTTTAGAAGAACTCATGGTGAAATTTCTGGAGGGTCCTCTAGGAATTTCTGAAGATTGAATGGAATATATGCCTTCAAGAATGTCATTCGTAAATTGCCATGAAAATCTTCCAAGAGATAAACAAAGAATATGTAGGAGGAAGGAGGATGTGTTTGTGAACCTTATTAGATAACCGCAAAGAATTTTGTTGATAATTCGTTATGGTGCACAAAAGAAACTCGCTTTGTACTTAAAATAGGATAGTTGAGGATCTTCAAAATATTGCTGTTAGAAATCACTAAAGTAAATCACATAAAAATGTTACAAAAGATAGACAAGAAGAACTTCAGAAAAATACATATGCAAAAGAAAAAAACAATAGAAACTGTTTAAAAATTGATATTAGGTTTAAATAGGTGATTTGTGAAGTGTTGGCGAAAAACAACATTGTCAAGCAGACGTGCATTTCTACAGCGAATGTTTGTGTTTGATGTCCTGTCGGGCCACGTCGACTGCGCAGACATACTTGAGAAGCTTCGATTCAATGCCCCGTCCCGAGAAACTCGTCAGCCAGATTTTTTTCGCCGTTCGTTTCACCGCACTACATACGGAATGAACAACCCTCTAGACGTTTGTTGTACACGCTTCAATGAAGTAGCCTCAATGTTTGACTTTGGAATTTCGAAGAATGTTTTTAAGTTAAGAATTAGTAGATAAGTTAATTTTGTCTGTGCGATATTTTTATTATGTCGAAGATAAATAAAAAAAAATAAATAAATAAATAAAAAATTTCTCATCGGCGCGGGAAATTTTGTTCGGCGGCGTGGAAAAATATGAACAGCGGCGCGCCGAGTCAATTTAACTGGCGGCGGCGGCGTGGAAAAATCGTCGGCGACGGCGGCGCGGCGCGGCGGCGCACACGTCTACTTGGCATAGCATGTAGTCATCAAGTGCGAGGTTAGAGTTCTTTAATTTAGTGCTTATTTTGAAATCTAATCGCCCCGTTATCTTCCAGGATCTATCGTATGCTACTTGCGACTCCGTTCCGATCTTGACGAATCACTTCAATCCCAACTGAGAAAGTGCAGCTACGTCGTTGTGTGCGATGACTTTTGCGAACGAAGAAAGCCCTTCCAACCGTACACTGGAGATAAATTGTCCCAGCTTAAGCAGATGGCACCCCACGCGAAGCTTTTGCTTTCGATTCCACTGAGCGTGAATCCCTTCGAACTCCGTGTGGATGAAGGCAGTGAGCAGTTGTGTCACGAAATAGAACATTGTGTGCGGGATGATCTGTACGATGGAGTGGATTTGGATTTTAATGCATTCGTGTTGGATTTCGCCGATCAGGTGGGTAGAAAAGACTCTCAGGTTATTTGATATTAATTCTGTTTCTTAACTCATCAGATCATCTTCAGTCAGTTTTTGGAACGGCTAAGGCAACGGCTAAAATCCAAAATCATCATTTCCTTATCGCTGGATGTACAACGCTTTACAACCGGGCCGTTGGCCAATTCCATTATCCAGTATGCCGATTTCGTCGTGACATCCAGGGATGACTCTTTCACTGACGGCAATCAAGATGATGGGGAGTTTCTTATTAGACAGTATTCCGATGCAGCGATCGATCGCTTAGTGGCAGGAGGTTTTCCTCCGGAGAAAATTGTTTTGGGGCTGCAAACAGCCGGAATTGTAACGAATCCTTCGGAGCGACACGAGTTTCCTTTGAAAAGGTGTGCTATCATAGGATTGATACCGTACAGTCAGGTAATTGGAAGAAGTTCAAATAAATTCTGGTCTTTTATTAGAGTAATAAAAATATTTCCCAATTCAAGGTTTGTGAGCTGCGTGATCAAAGTAAGAGTTTCTGCAGTTGGAATAGCGATCGTCGGTGTCTACTCTTTGATGGACAATCAAAACTGATCTACGATAACAAGGACGCGGCAAAGCAACGAGCTCATCAATGCATCAAGCATGGTTTGAAAGGAGTATCCATCTTATTGCATTACGATGATAGCACGGGATTGTGTGGTGACAAGAAATACCCGTTATTGAATGCCGTAGATGAAATTCTATCAGCACAACACGATGATGAACATTCGCGTGAAGAAAAGAGTAAAACAAACATTGTAAACCATCACAATAGCCACAGTCTCAACGATGAAATTAACCGCTTAGAATCGGCCATTGAACATTTGGAAAAGTCATCCAATCTATTCGAGAAAATTGCAAACCTTCTGCTACGCGCTCTATATAAGTTAGTAGATGTAGTGATATCGTTCATGAATACGAAAACTGGAGATGGTAGTTCCAGTGCACGGGATGTACCGGAACCAATACCGGAACCGAAGAATCCAACTGTTGACGAAGGCAATGGAGACGGGTTCAATCCAGGAACCAATAATGATAGTTTCGAGTTGATTGACAAAGAAGTCGATAAAATAGCTGAGGAGCATCACATTGCAGATACTGGAACGAGTGAAATCAAGAAACACGAAGAAACAGATGCAGTTCATTCATTGATGGATACCTTGGAAGGTCATTTTCACCCAGCTCCGGAAAATCATGATACTGGGATAAAACTTCCAGTAGCTCCTAAAACATTTATATAGTACTGCTAACTCAAATCAGAAAATGCTGCTTTGAACTGCTTAGGTATAAGACAAATATCAGTGTCATAGCCACGGACGGGGGGTGGGGTTTGAGGGTTAAACCCCCCCCCCCCCCCGACCCAAAATTTTTGGAACAAATTTTCAGTATAAAACACCCTTTGACGAAAAAAATTTTCGACTGCGCCGCTGTTTGAACACTAGGGGAACCAACGTATTTTGGACACAGCGTTACGCCGATATATTTTGGACACTTCCATTTGTTTTTGTCGTAAGTGTCCAAAAAAAATTGGCGCGTTGCTGTGTCCAAAATACGTCTACGTCTCCAATTTCATGTACTTCACCTCATTGTTCATTGTTGTTTACGTCAAATAGAAAAAGTTTTCATTGATCGTCGAAAACCCCTCCCAGAGTAAATTTCTGGCTACGCCACTGGCCACTGACAAGTACATATTAAGAAGTAAAATATTTAGTATTGCTCCTTTGAGCTCTATGCATGACATCTTGGTAACAAAACGATCGATTATAATAAAACTTTGCGAACATATTCTGTATAGGGTCATGTACCATTTGGGCAGGTGTACCTATTTTGGGCACTTGAAGCTATAACTAAGTCAATTGCAAACCGATTGACTTGAAATTTTGTATAGATTTAGGCACATACAGTATCTAACACTGTACAAAAATGCCCAAATGGTACAAGACCCTAAGTGTAATTTAAGTTTAATGCCAATAAATCTATGTCAATTTGAAAAATAAAAGTACTCAAGACTGCAACAAGGCTAACCCTCTAATACCCAAATTTTTGATTTTGATATAAATATCATTTTTCGTCATCTAAAATCGTTTCAAACATCTTTTAGAAGATGATTCTTTTTAATTCTGGATTTTGTGAATTTCGGTTTATGATTTTTCTAATTTTTATTTTTGAACATCCCGACACTTTTATATTTTTCCTGGAAGCCTATTTGGGAGACGGATTTTTTGAGACGAAAACATTTTGAGATTTTATGATTATTGTTGAATTATTTTTATTTTTATTTTTTTTCATAGCAAACTTTATTTTCCATGTAATTTTAAGGAAAATAATTTTAGAGTGTATTCGATTCCCTTAAAATATTTTACTATGATAGTATGATTTAGGAAAAACTTAAAATATGTTAATTGTTGCGATTCAATACAAAATATACAATGACTTCTAAAAGGTGACTAAAACATCAATTTTACAATGATTTTTAAAAAATGTTAATACGATTTAGAAGACACCAAAAATCATTTTGAGATATACAGAATTGTCCCAAATATCAGCCAAAAATATAAAAAAATTAATTATCCGCGAAACAAAAATTACAAAAATGCTCAAACTATACCCCGTCTAAAGGCGGGATTGGGTATTAGAGGGTTAAGTATTTAGTGTTTAAGTGTTATTGTTTAGTGTTTAAGGATTTAGTATTTAGAGTGATTAAGATTAAGAAAGTATTATGCGGTGTTTTTGTTCAACCCTCGTCGGGGTAATTTGGCCAACAATTTTAAATTTTATTTTTCTAATTATGGAATTAATTTACTTCGTTCTAATGTTTCAATCGCTCCAATATCAGATCAGTATTAGAGCTGTAAGGTGAATTTGCTAAAATTACAAGATTTTAGGTGATTTCCCAGTAGTGCTCAAATTGCCCCATTGGTCAAATTACCCCTACTACCCCTAAGCGTAATTATTGATCTACTGGAGCATTATGAATGGAATTTATGCTTACACAGCCTGTTGCTATGTGTTGTCAAGTGGTGAGTTCGTTGTAAGTTTGAGGATATTCAAGAATTTTCTAGCGTATAGGTCATCGGATCTACCAATGATCTTAAAGGTTCTCCAAGAACTCCCTTAAGTATAGGTCATCGTATCTACGAGGACTACTAGTTGTATCTAAGAGCATTAAGAATGAGGTATATACTCACACAACCCCAGGCATCTATGTTCTACAGGGTATGAAAAACGGATCACGCCGAAAAACAAACGCTTTGTCCTAAGCGATGCATGTTGGTAACAAAGGCGCTCCGTAACAAAGGCGATGAGAGTAATAAAACAAGGATCGCTTGCCGTGCGTGTGCTGATATTTCGGCTTTTCTGCTGAAATTTTCGACCCACATGATCGAATTCATAAGCATTTGGACGAAATAAGACTCTTGGAAACCTCAGAGTTGAGTTTCAGTTATAAAACAATGCGAAAATCACGAAGTGAATAGAACGAGACAAATATTCCTTCCGTTTTTGTTGTGAACAAACTCGGAAGCGATTTTGTCATTATCTGCTAACGAAAAAACAAAGCGTTGTTGCCGTGCCTTCTTTGTTGCCTATTTTTCGCTTGCGGTGGCATATTCTGCGTACACTGATGTTCTATCAAGTGTTGAGTTCTATTGTTGAATAGGAATATCTGAGAATTTCCTGGAGTTAAGGCCATCTGATCTACAAGTGTAATCAGTTATCTATTGGAGCATTTTGAATGAAATATATGCTTACACAGCCTCATGTAGCTATGTGCTATCAAGTGAAGAGTTCATTGTCAGCTTGAGGATCTCCAAGAACTTCTCTGAGTATAGGTCATCGGATCTACTAACGTATTTAATTGTGTCTAAGAGATTTACGACTAAGAATCATATTCACTGAATGTTCACTGCTGAAACGCCCGGAAACGCTTTGAAACGCTTCTGAGACCCCTTTGAAACCTACGATAAATTCACCTGCGAGCCGCTGAAACCCCCTAAAACTCCCCTGAAACCTCCTAGAACGCCCTAAAACGCATACAAACTCCCTGAAACGTCTTGAAACGCTTTGAAATGCCTTCAAAACCCCTTTTAAGCCTCCGTGAAATTTACCTGAAGCCCCTAAAATTCCTGTGAAACCTGAAACGCCCTGAAACGCATTAAAACGCCTTGAAAAGCTTTGAAACGTGTTCTGCACTTAAGGTGCAGCAATTTGATTCGAAAATTCTTTAGTGATTCCGTCCAAATATTCTTCAAATATTTCAAAGCAAGGATTTCCTTTAAAAATGCCGCAGATCAATAACTTTTTTCAGACAACTATATAAAAATTATTTTTACATTTCAATGTTTTTTTTCGGAAATTCTTTTTTTTGTGAATATCATCGGCCATTGCATTGGAAATTCAGAAAATCCCAATTGGGCTTGGTCAAAAAATTAACAAAGGAATTGCGTTTTCAAAAGAAGAGCCGAAGATATTTGAAAAAAGAATTGTCAATGCCAAATCAATTTGCGTAAGAATTCTCGAAAAGATCCTATAAAAATTAAAAAAAAATCCCGAAAACTTCCTTAGAAATTTGTAAAGGAATTGTTGGTTGAATTACATTAGAACTTTCTTAAAGAGTTGTCAAAAAAACTACATATGTATAATAAACTAGCAGTCCCTGCAAACGTCGTCCTGCCTGCCTACTCTGTTTTATGACATCCGGTTCCATGAAGAAATGCCCCTCAAAATGGAATTTCAGATTTTCCCGTTTTTCTTGCCTTCCCGGTCACTTTTTCTAATTATTTTTTCGTACGAACACGTCGGAGCCCTGGCGGAAGGCAACAGTGAAAGAATCAAGCCGATCTGTTAACCCGTTCCCGAGCCTATTCGTGACATACAAACACCATTTAATTTTTATTTATATAGATAGATAACAAAGGAATTCTTGAAAAAAAAATTAAGTCGAAACATATATTGCAAAATTCGTTCCAAAGGAGCTTTTGTAAAAATTTCCATATAAAAAGTCAATGCCAGTGAAATTCTTAAAGGAATTTTTGAAGAAATCATAAAAGGAGTTTCTGAATAAATTAAAAGAACTCCGAAAATAATTACCGAACGAATTTCCAAGAACATTCAAAATGAATGTCCGAAAGAAATCTGAAAGTACTTGCGAAGATTTGTTTTTCAAAGCATGTTCCAAAGGAAACTTCCAAAAAATTTGCTATAAAAATTTCAGAAGAAATTACCGAAAAAAATACCGGAGGAGTTCCCCCAGAAATATTCGAACATGTGTGTGTGTGTGTATATACAATTCAACTCCCACTGTCCGGCAGTGGTATTATGGAAGAAAGATGTCTGCAGTTGTATGTATGATTTTTTTCTGAATTTCACACTACAATCTGAAGTCATCTTTAGCCCGGGAGTTGAAAGGTGATAGCTCTGTTGGGATCCAGTGACCCGTTTCAGAATGTCTGGTTACTCACGTCCATTCCGAGGTCACTTTCACTTACAACAAGCCCCGCATATGTGCATTACCGTTATCAAATGGATAATGATATTGCAAACACACTTCCTGCTTCAAAGGTAATCTTCGAAACTGGCACGTATTTAGTTCCATTCGTAGTAGTAATGATCAGAACAATCTCACCGAAAACCATCCAAGGTAGCGCTGCCATCTCCATGGAAACGTCGTAACAGCGCAGTCAGGATTGCTCCTCGCCGTGCTTCCGTCACGCAAGCATCCGTCATCAATCGTAGAACAAAGGTCGCAACATCGCTCATAGAATCGGATATGAGACAACACTGTTTTCTGGTACCTATCGCGCATCACTTATGGTGTGTCACATCAACCACACGTGAACAAAAACACAAAAAATCAGGAGTCATTCAAAGTCACACCACAATCATTCATTTCACAACCGACAAACTACCGGATGGCAAACGCTGATACGACTACAAATTTCGACACTCTCGAACCGATTTTCGGCACCGTTTGTGAGCAGCGGCATGCAATCACGTACCCTCCGGATGGGGTAGTGTGTGGCGTACCCAGCTGAACAGCTAGCAACGCGGGACTAAATTCATAATCCTTCACAATTCTCTTTAATTTCAATAAACCACTTTCCAATAACTTTCCATTAAAATCAAATCAGAACAAACACTTTTTCACCCGCGGAAAACTATTCGGATGGCGTAGCACCGGCCGAACCGTCCGCCTAATCGCGAAAAAGACAAAAAAAACTGGCGAACGCGAATGGAATGTCTCCCAGAAATATTCGAACATGTCTGTAAAAGATTTGTCTGTTACATTTTCAATGGAATTGCTGATGAACTTCTCAAAGAAATTTTCTAAGCATACATCTGAATGGCCGAAGATATTCCGAAAGAAACTGTCCCGGAAATTTTTTTTAAAAATTACTGAAGAAATCTTGAATAAATTGTCTAACGAATTCTCAAAGGAATAATAGAAGTGATTCATAAAAGAATTGCCGAATGAGTTTTCAAAGGATGTGACTGCATTCCGAATAACATGGATTGAGAAATTAAAAAATACATTTCTAAAGAAAGCGTTTAAACTGTTTTGACCAAATTTGGAGCATTTTCCCATAGTTTTCATAGGGTGACGCTGGAACAAATGGCCGGTGTTCTGCTAAACCGAACTAAGCGCCAAAAACTTTATTCCGAGATAATTAAGCTTAAAGTTCAACCACTCAGAAATAAACAACAGCTAAGATTATTTGAAACTTTTTCGCACACATGTAACTCACAAGTCTTTATTAACCATCAGAGATGAAGATTACATGTAAATTATTTGAAATAATTGATATAATAACATATAATTTCTCAGTACTTTGCACTCAGTTCACTCTGGCTGAACAAAAACATTGAGATATGGTTTATAGTTCAGTGTGGCTGACTGTGTTTCTTTGTTTCAGAGAAAACCAGTCGGATTGTGAAAAAAATCTCGATTTTTCGGTATCTATGAAATTGAAATCGATATCACTCACAATCCTTTACATGAATCAGAGAGGAGACGTATAGTATGGTAGCAAAGAGGTCTCAAAATAGTTTGAAATATGAACTGCGGATGCGCTCCCAGCCCAGCTCAGCTCTTCCCACCCATATATTTTTTTTTTTTTTTTCATAGGCGGTGCATGTGTGCAGGCACAGAGCAAGAGTGATTATGTTAAATGATGTCCATGCATGTCCTGACGTCCTGCCATGTGAAAGTGGGGCAATTTGTGTGCTTCAAATTTATGCTGGTCGAAGAAAACCATTAAAATGTTCTGCCAAAGTGAACTAAGCACAAAAAAGTTTTCGAAAATATGAAAGAGATTCTAACTTGGATCTTTTAAGTGATAACCAAGCGCGTTACCTCTAGGTCATTTTACCTAGCTGAAGGTCAGTCGTTATGTCTTAATCAAGTTTTAGACTTTCTTCTCAAGGACGGTTTTCGTGAAAACGCCATTTTTCGATCAGCCAAAGTGAACCAAGTGTATGATTATTTTTTAAGCTATATTATTCTAATTTGCCTTGTTGTTCAATTACGGCTTCTGGGTTTAATTATCAGTATGAGGTGTATCGACATAACGCATGTATTTAAAACCAGTTGAGTTTTGTATTGTTGAGAATAAATTGATTTATAAATGCAGTGGATTTGGTTCGGTCTGGCTGAATGTGATTTGGAAAAATGGCGATCAACGCCATCGAAACATAATTGGATCCTCCAACACCCGTATTTTTAATTACCTGTTAAATTCTCTCACAGATTGTTACTATGAGTCGATTAGAACTTGAAATGTTCATCATCTGGACCAAAACTAAAATATTTCGCTGATTTTATGGAATGGTTAACAGTTCACTCTGGTTGGATGCAATTTAATTTTCTGTATGTTCTGCTAAACTGAAATTTTGAATTTACTCCACGAAGAGCTGTCAGAATTACTGGATTTTTGTTGGAAGTAAGTGTAAGCAAGAACATCAGCAGCGGTGCGGAAACAGAGTAGGCGTGGAGATGGGCTATTATATTTGATTTTTTCCAATCAGATGTCATTCGTGTAATAATCGTAGTGCAACAAATACAACATTTTTGTTCTTCCCAATTCAACGAAACCTGGTTTTATTTCCTAGATTTCAACAGGTTGTGGGTCCAGTCGACAGTGTTTTGTGAACGAAGTGATGAATTTATCGATCGGAAAGCCCTTGCAGTGGAAGTGTTTCAAAAACAGACGAGGAGCTCAGAGGAACAGCGCCTGTGCTATGCTTGCGGAAGTGCTAACCACGTGATGCGTAACTGTGAGCTGCTAAAGAAAGTGCGGAATGAGTCATCCAGAGTTCCAGTGAAGCCGAAAATGCGTTCCGCAGTAGCGATTGAGGAGGAAGTTTTTCACGGAAGCGTATGCTTTGCAGCGTTTAAGGAGGAGACGCATGGTGGATGGTATTTAGATTCAGGAGCTTCGAGTCTGCTGAACGATACTACGAGAATGGAGAAACAAAACGTTATCCTGGCTAATGGTAAGAATGTACTCTGTGATACAAAGGGGAAAATTACTGTACATGCGGATAATGGAAAGGGATGCTCTGTTACAGTAGCGCTACAGGACGTCATTGTGGTTCCCGGATTGTCGGTTAATCTAGTGTCAGTACCGGCAATCACTAAACACGGTTTTACAGTTGTTTTTAGTGCCAATGAATGCCATATCATGAAAGGAGATTCAATAATTGTGGTAGGAAGGAAAGAAGGAAATCTTTATCGATTGAATGTGTAAGTGTTGAAATTGTATAAGTTAACGCTGTAAAGAAAATTGGAAAATAGGAAAGCTTCTGTTCTTGAGGAGGAGTGTTGGAAGTAAGTGTAATAATCGTAGTGCAACAAATACAACATTTTTGTTCTTCCCAATTCAACGAAACCTGGTTTTATTTCCTAGATTACAACAATTTTTACATGGAAGGTAGATCATCATATTTTTCATCTAATGGGAAAGAAAACACAGTTTTTCAAAAAATGGTCTTTGGTTCGGTTTAGCAGAACTCCGACCAAATCGTTTTATTGCTTTAACTTTTTTGTTTCACATTTCTCGTCAAAGTAGTCAAAGAACCACTTTTGGAGCTTCCAAAAACGCGCTCTACCGTTCAAAAGATATTGATGATTTTCTAGAAAAAATAGGCACCTTCAAGTATTTTTTACTTGAGTTACAAAAATAACACCCTTCTTATTTTTTGATATGTTTTATAACAACATTTCTTCTTTTGAATGCGGGCAAAAGATATTTTTTATGTTTGCCCCAACCCATCATATCACCTTTTCAAAAAACTATGATTTTTTAAGAAAAACACCTGTAACTATTGAACCAAAAGAGATAACGATCATCTCAGCGCACAAAACGACGCGTCTTCAAATGCTCTACAAGTGTTTCTCGGGCGACTTTGATGAAAAATCAAAACTGAAAAAATTAATGCCAGAAAACCGATTTTTCTTGAACAACCCTAAGCTAATTCAGAAAAAATATCTGTAGATCGATCAATTTTAAAGCTACATAAAAACTGTCTTCAGCAAACTTGATCAAAATTGATAGATTTACAACTTTTCCGAAGAATGTATATAGTTATTCTTGCAAATAGAAAAGTTTGGTTTCCAATTTCTTTGAAAAAATGGACCACCCCAATTTTCATGTACATTGAAAAGAAGACCTTATTTTTAGGAACAACTTTGAAGAATACCATATTTGTCTAAAAAATCATTTGAAGGCGCTGAATGCATCTTTCCTCGTTAATCTGGTTCGTGGACCATTGTGCAATGGCTTCGTGCCGTGTGCCCAAATATGCAAGGATAGGGACGGTGGCATCTTGACGGACGGTCGTGAGGTGATCGAAAGGTGGAAGCAGCACTTCGATGAACAGCTCGCGTGGTGAACGTAGTCACGGGAGATCACAACAACGGAGGAAACGACTACGCCAGTGCAGCAGAGGACAGAAATGATCCAACTACCACGCTGAAGAATGTTAACGAAGCTGTACCTAGGGTTTGACTCTAAGCATAAAGTGTTATGTTCGGGAGAACATAGGGAGCGTTGAGTTTGATAAGAAGTTAGATTCGGGGAGTGATAGCGGAAAGAACTATAATAAACATGTGTGTCAAAGATTGGATTGTTCTAAACTGTAAGAACTTGGTATCCCAAAATATTCCAGATTCCCAAAGCGATTCACTAGCTCAAAACCAACAAGGCAGCTGGTAAGGATAATATCGCAACTGAACTCAACAAGATGGGCCCAGAAAAGTTGCGCACTAGCATGCATCGGATATCTTTGATGATTATAACCGGATGTGTCAAAACAGAACCATATGGGCTAAATAATAATATATCCATAACCCTTTGGCAAAGCATGCATAAATTACTCTCGATTGAATGGATGCTTAACGCCAATTGATGCATTCCAATCATAATATTTGAAATAATTAAAAATAAATCATCATCAACGGTGCTAACGTCATAGACGCCTTCGTTCAGCTACCAGAAGTGCAATAAACCACGTCATACAAATTATCGAAATGAAGCAAACTGTACCAACTCTTCAAGTACGTGATGCGAGCGACGACGACCATCGAGCTACAACAAGCACCATCAGCGCCGATAGCGGAAACAACTTTCCAGAGTTTATGCAAAAACTTTCCCACACCAAATGATAACTGCGACGATGGAAACGCTTGTGTAACGCCACCAACAACAACAACGGCAACAAACAGAATATATATCGGGTGGTGTGGTGAAGTGATGGTTTAAGTAACAACTTTTCCGCTTTGAACAAGCCGGCTGAGAGGAACGAATAATGCAGACCGGCTTATACCTAGAAGCTAGTATCCGTTGTCAGATGAGCTGAACGCGTTATGAACCTTGAAAATGTAACTTGAGGGCAAGAATAAGTTCTTCCGAAAGGATAGGTAAACTCTTACGAGTAGGTAATTTTTCTTGAAATTGAAATATTCTGGATCAAAATTTAATCATCACTCAAAGGCGCATGTAAACCAACCTCACCTTATTCTAGAACAAAAAAGCATTCTCTATTCAAATGAAACAAAGATACACAACGTACAGCATCTAACAACATGTATTTATATTATGAACATCGTAAACAATAAAACAAGTAACTAATGCTATTTTCCCAATGGAAGTATGCTCGTATCTACCGGCAAGCCTCCCAATCCACCTCCTCCCGACGCACCACCAAACAGCCCAAGATCCAGACCAGTCACTCGTTTTATCAGATCACTAATCGTTTTGAGCAACGCTTCCAAAACCCCTAACCTCTCGTTGAGCTGATCCATATTGTTCTGATTATTGGTGATGGCACCACTGCTACCTCCGAACGTTCTATCGGTATCGTTCAGCACAACCACCACATTTCCCATAGAATCGTTTAACTTTTTCAACCCCTCCAAAGCCTCCTGAAGGGTAGTATTTCCGGACAGATTCAACAGCTTCTTCAGCGCCTCCAGCTGATCGCCATAGTTGCAACGCCGTTTCGGTGGCGGAAGGTGATCGGTCGGGAAGGGTATCGGCACCGGTAGGAACTGCGTGTCGTTGGTGATCTGAACGGGACCGGTAAACGTGCAGGCAGTTTCGTTACAAAGAATTCGCAGGAATGGAATGCATGTGCCATTCATCCGATCGAATAGTTGCCCTTGAGGACACTGGTGAAGAACATAACTACGAAAAAAAAGTATTTCAAAACAACGGTGATGATTTTGAATCGGGATTGATCAACTGGAACTTACTCTCCATTGACACAGCTGAAGAACTGCGATCGATCACGCGGATTCGGAATAAATCCATCGAAGTCGCAAGGCTCCTTCTCTTCCAGCAGGATTGATAACTTTTTCAGCAGTGGAAACGATCCTTCGCCACAGACGTTGTTGTAGTCATCGCGATCGAGTTGAAGAATAGCTCCAAACAGGTTCAGGCAGCGTACCGTGCTGGAGATGTTTTGCAGGAAACTCACGTCAATTGGGCAACCCTTTCAAAATAATAATGAAAATTGTCTCTGTTATTTCTTTCACAATGTTAGCATTTTTCACTAATACATACTATCACCGGTGCAAGCGGCACATCGAGAGCGATTTTCCGGGAGCTCAAACCTTGTGCTATGAGATTCTGTACAACCGCAGTTAGTGGACAGTTTACGACGTCAACAACGTCGTTCAAGGTGTTGACTAGAGTTGATCCCAGATTCGGGTTTTCTATCCTGACGCTGATAATGTAGCCTCCACCGATTGCCTCGCGCAGTTGACGTAGGCAGCAATTGTAGGTCGTCTAGAAGAATTAGAAAGAAAATGGAAGCTTTGAATAATGCTAAGGTTTTAGAACAATTTCTTTCTTCTTGTTATTTGTGTCCCACGCGGTTAAGCATGGAAGCATGTACGCATATGGCCTCCACTTAGGATCCTATTCTACATCATTTGCGAGTTCGTGTTGGCTGGGACCTCCCTAAAAGCCCCTTGAACCCCCTAAAATGCACCTGAGACCACCTAAACGCCCTTGAGACCCCCTTAGACCTCTTGAAGCGGCTCTGAAGACCCATGAAGCACCTCTGTGACCCCATGGATCCCCTGAAACCCACATACGCGTCCCTAAGATCCCTTTAAACACCCCTGGGACACCCTGTAACACATATGAGGCTCCTTGAACCTTCTGAAACTCCCCTTCTCCTTAGAAATCCCTATACAAAACCTGAAACGCCCTTGAGACCCCCTGAAACCCTCTAAAATACCCTGGAGCCCCATCAAACCTCTCCCAAGTGACAATTCAATTTCCATAAAAGAACTTCAAAAGTAGTCTTGAAAACCTACTGTAGCGTGAGCCAGATTAGGCTTGTAACGGTTCAGTAACAGCTTGCTTAGTTCATTGTACCCTTGTGTGAAGAATTAGCCTAAGTTAAAATTCACAAATAAAAAGAAATTAAAAAAAAGTATCCTTGTAGAAAGAAAAGTTTTATACAATGGTTTTATTGTTTCATCTTAGAAATTACTTCTAGATCATCACAGAATTCATCTTCACTACCCGCCAATAATATGAAGTCGTTGCAATCAGGGTCGTGCAATTTCGAAAGGAAAACATGACGTACGACAGCTGTAGTAAATCGTTTCCCATACGAACGGACTACTGCAGGCCCCTGACACGGCCTATATCAATGCATTGGAATCATGGTAGACAGGATGTCCTGGGCGCTAGTAAATAGCGCCCACTGTCAAATGCGAAAACAACAACAATTTTTTGTTTAACGTTTGTTGTGGTTTGTTGATCAGTTTTTGGAGTCATTTTTCCCACCTGTTATGATCACAAAACACTTCAAACTCGCTTTAATATTAATGTACGGTAAGAGGAGCATGCGATTAGTTGAATAAAGCAACCCAACAAACACGCATTGTGAATGTGATTTCGTGTGTGGCTCACAACATCAAACAAAAGCTGCGTTTGTTGATTACACGCTCATTTCAATTTGCACGAATATGAGTATAAGGCAGTTAGATGTTGGCTACGATATATTTCATTGATGCCAGGGGCCTGGACTACTGTGATGCTTCATCTCTCACCCAGCAACACACTCGTTCACTGCTGCTACAGAAATAAGTGTGTATGAAACATGGAATGATACACTTGGATTTTCGTTTCATTTATGAGTCATTGAAACACTTCAACATGTTAAAAACACTATTTAAACCACATTTTTCAATAGTGGTGCACGCCAATAGAATGATAATTATGTTTTATGAAAGATGATAACAAATTCGACCACTAAAATCCAATTAATCGGCGCCCGTGACCATTGAGAGACTAGCGCGCACCAGTGAGACACTAATGCTCTGCCGGGTGAAGCACAAGCAATGCGACCGGGTGGGAGACTACCGAGTACTACAATGAGCGGAAACGTTTTTTAAACGAAACGAGTCATTAGAAAAATGTATGAAACACTTGAAGTGACTCATTCAAATGTTGCATGAAAGTGTATCATTGAAACGAAATTGTAAGCCCCTGGTTGCAATACTCAGTATTGCAGCACCCAAAAAGTTTTGCATCATCCAAAATTAGGAGGAAAAATGGAGTAAACCTACAACCTAGGTTGTGGGTACGAGTTACATTTTCAAAGACAATAAGGGGGGTCATAAGTAATTTGTGCCTCAAAACCTGAAATAATCATATTTTAGGGTGATGCAAAACTTTTTAGGGTGCTGCAACATTCAGTATTCAGTAAGTTGCCCTACACCTATACGAAAAACAAAAATTTCGAAGAATGCCAAGTCTTACCTCCTAAATCAGTTGTTTTGAACTCCCAGAAGCTACGTTCAAAATTTGAGCAAAATCGGTTGAGCCTAAGGGTGCGCTCAAAACGCTTGAAGTTTGTATGGGAAAACCAAGGGGAATGACATATCCTTTTCAAACCGGAATATCCGCATTTATCCGTTTCTAACCGTCGCTAACCGTTGCTAAGCGAGCTGCTAAGTGAGCAGAAGTTAGACGCGGTTAACGACGGTTAGAAACGGATAGATGCGGATATTCCGGTTAGAAAAGGATATGTCATTCCCCTTGGGGAAAACTTGGCCAAATGTATGCAGAAATTTTAAGTTTTCGAATTTAGCCGCTAGCTGTCGCTGTAAGTATTCAATAATCAAACCCTTTGGTATTATTGTAGGTGACTATATGCCAAACAACTTTGTCGAAGACCGCAAAGTGATCCAACGTCTGTGAAAAAAGATATACCCTAGGTAAAGTGAGGATAAACTTTATTGTTGTTTTTCCAATACATACATGTAAAGGAATAATATCAATAATGAAATCTCAATACTTTGCCTCACTTTGTCTAGGGTATAAATTTTTTCACAGACGTTGAATGTTGAATGTTTACAGCGCCACCTAGCGGCTAAATATGAAAACTTTAAATTTTTGCATACATTTGGCCAAGTTTCCTATACATACTTCAAGCGTTTTGAGCGCCCCCTTAGGCTCAACCGATTTTGCTCAAATTTTGAACGTAGTTTCTGGGAGTCCAAAACAACTGATTTGGGAGGTAAGACTCGGTATTTTTCGAAATTTTTGTTTTTCATAAAAGTGTGGGCCACCCTAGTATTCAGGTATCAGTAGGTCGGCTCCAGAGGCATGTTTTCCTCCATTTGGGAAATTTGTGCCATAAACACATTCAGTATTAGTGTTGCAATATGCGATTCCATATTTTTGGCGGGTAGTGTAAATCGCTTTCACGCTGAGACGACTCTGAGACCCTCTTAATCACCACTGAGACCTCCTGATTCCTCAAGAAATCCCCTGGGACCCCTTGAATAGCTCAGACCTCCTGGTACCACAATCAAACCTCCCTTTGCTCGTCCCCTGGCCGCCATCATCAAGATCCCTTCCAGGAATTTCTTCAGGAATACCTCTAAAAAATCCTCCATAAATTCCTCCAAGACACACCGTGTAATCCTTCAGAAATTACTCCAAAAATTCCTCCGGGAATTCTTCAAAAGCTGCACCAGGAATTCATTGAACAATTTATCTAGGAAATCCTCAAAAATTACTTGGGCAGCATCTATTTATTACGTAACGCTAAAATCGACATTTTTTAACCCTCCTCCTTCTTCTTCTTCTTCTTCTTTATGGCTCGACGTTCGCATAGGAACTTGGCCTGCCTCTTTTCAACTTAGTGCAGCACTTCCACAGTTATTAATTGAAGGGCTTTCTTTGCCTGCCATTGCATGAATTTGTATATTGTGAGGCAAGTACAATGATACATTATGCCCAGGGAGTCGATAAAATTTTCCCGACCGGAACGGGAATCGAACCCTCCGTCTCTGGATTGGCGATCCATAGCCTTAACCACTAGGCTAACTGGAGACCCCTCTCCCCCTCCGTAACGCTTTTTTGTATCAAAATCCTAAAACTTTTGTATGGGCCGTACCGCTCGACCGTACTCTTGAGGAGTTACACCAGGGATTACTCCTGGAATTACTCCAAGAATTTATCGCGGGTTGCTCCGAGAAATTCTCCAGGGATTTTTTTTTTCTAATAATTTTCAAGAAAAATCTCCAGGAAATCTCCAGAAATTGTTCCAGAAGTGCCTACAGGAATCCGCCCTGGAAATCCTCCAAGAATTCCTTCAGGAATTCCTCCAAGCATTCTTTCATAAATTCTTCCAAGAATTTCTCCAGGAATTCCTCCAAGATTTTCTCCAAAAAATCCTCCAAAAATATCCATCAGGGATTCCTCCAAGACTTTCGCCAAAAAATCCCATAAAGATTCCCAGAAAAGCATCAAGAATTTCTGCCAATAATTTAAAAAAAAATCCTCCAGAAACTCCTCCAGAAATTCCGCCATGAATACCTCCAGGATCCTTCAGGAAACCTTTAGAAAATACTCCTGGGATTACTCTAAGAAAGACTTCAGGGATTTCCTCAGAAAATCCTCCGAAAATTTCTTAAGGAATTACGCCAAAAACTCCTCCCGAATCTACTTCAGGAACTCCTTCTGGAATTAGTCCGGGAATTCCTCCTAGAGCTCCTTCAGGGATTCTCTAGGAATTCCTTAATAAATTCTGTTTAGAATTATAACAGGAAATCCTTCAGAAATTCCACCAGAAATTACTCCGGAATAGACGTGTGCGCCGAAGCAGTTTTCAGCGGCGGCGGCGGTTATAGTCGTTTGAAGCAGTGGCGGCGGCGACGTTGGCGCCACGCCGTTCGCCCCAATCGGCGGCGGCGGCGGCGGCGTAATCGGCGTGACCATATTTTTTAGTGAAATGTTAAAAAACGATAAAAAACAATAATTTATTTCCTGTACTTAAGTACAATTTTCATCTATTATGCGTGAAAGTGTAAACGCTTGTGTAAAAGTATGTACATCACAGATTTCAATTAAAAACTATCCTTGCAAGAATTATGCTATAAGTTTTAGAGAAAATCCTTGAGCATGTTGACCAGGATATTTATAAAAGGATTCCTCTCGATAGAAATTCACAACGTCGCACTTCTCTTCTTGGGATATTTTTTTTCTAAAACTCATTTTAGCCCTTTTGTGACGGAGCGCAAAAATGGAAATCTCCATACAAATGGCTCAACTTTGGCTTTCCAGAACTCTTGAATTTCCCAACAAAACAACAATTATTTTACCTCATTTGAAAGAACTACTCTTTATCTTTCGATTTCTAGCTTTAACCTTTAACTATCTAGATAAATCGGAAATTAAAATTATGCGACAGACAAAACATTTTCATGTTTTACGGTTTTTGTCCACTTTTTGTTTACCTTATTGTAGTAAATTGCACAGGCAACGTAAACAAAAGTTTGTTTACGCACAAACAAGTATAAGTAATGGCTGAATCATTGAAACAGTTTACATCACATAAAACAAAGTCTAAACAGATGAAAAAAATATGCAAAACTGGTACCGCTCAACAGCACAATTGTGCTGGTTCGTCACGAATGGGTTAGATCAGTGCTGTCATGGTAAAATCTGATTTTTTTTGGAGTTCTGTTTGGATTCTTTTCACGAATTCCTCGAAGGATTCTATCATGCATTCCTCCAGAAAAACTCTCAAAAGGTTCTTCTGGAAGTTCCTCCAGGGGGCATCCTGGAAGATCCTCGAATATTCCTCCATGTTTGGGATCGCAAACTTCTCTAGAGATTTATAGAATCCTTCCTTCATGGATTCTTTCAGAATTTGTTTTTCCAGTGACCCTTAAAAAACCCTCCAAAGATGCTTCCATAAGTTCCTTAATAAATCACTTCAGGATTTATTTCTTGACGTTTCTCCAGGAATATCTCAAGAATATCTCTTCTTGGAATTACTGCACAGCATTCTCCAGGACATTTCTTTTGCGATTCCTTTATGAATACTTCACAAGTTCTTCTAGGAAAATTGTATCAGGGAGTTTTATTCACTAATATCATGCAGACATTGTGCAAGATTTTTTATTAAGAATCCAGAAGTATGTTCAGGAGTCCTTCCAGGGTTTGTTCCAAATCATCCTTTCACAATTCATTCGGGATTTATTCAAGGATTTTTTGGTACCTTTGTCTACAATTTCTTCATGAATTCCAGTTGAATTGCTTTCAAGGATTCCTCCAGAAACTTCTTCGTGATTTAATTCAGAAAATTCCATCTCAGGAGTTTTTTTTTCTTACCCTGTTGGGGAAATTAAACCACTGCGTCCAATTAATTGAACTTCTGTGGTGAATCTAAGGAGCTCCTTCAAGAACTTTTCCAGGAGCTTCTCCAACGATTAAATCTCATCAGGAAATTTTTAAACATTTCTATAGAAATTCTTTCAGATAACCCTCCAAGAATGACTCCTATATGTTTTATGAAATTTCATAAAATACTTCTGTAAATATCTGTGGTGTAACATCTCAAAGAATTCCCGGAGGAATTTCCAAATGAATCCCAGGAAATATTTCTGAAAGATCCGCAGGAGGCATTCCAAAGAGAAACCTTCTAGGCATTTCTTCGGTAACCCCTGACGATATTTTCCAAGGGATTCCTTGAAAGAAAATCATTGAAAAATGTTTGAGGTAATCTCTTTCTGGCATTCATGAAAAATCATTGAACTACTGAAGGAGTCTTAAGTGATATTTCAGATGGAATTCTTTATTAGGTTTTAGATGGAATCCATGAAGGAATTTCTGAAAGAGTCATTGGAGGAATTTTTGAATTAATTGTTTATCTAATTCCTGAAGATTATGTGAAAGAATCTCAAGGAATTTTCAGAAATAATTCTAGAAGGAGTTGCCAAAGAAATTTCTGGAAACTCTCCCTCAGAAACCCTTGGTGGAATTCCAGTTAGAAAAAATCCAAGACAAATCTTTTAGCAAAATTCATGGAGGATGTCCGGATAGAATTCCCGAACGAGTTCATGAACATAGTTTAAAAAGAACCCTGAAAAAGTGTCAGGAGAATAACTCTAACTTCGGCAAAGGTTCCTAAAAATTTCCAAAGGAATATAGGGTGACAATGGGTATTATCGAAAGGTTCATTCTTTTCGTCACAGGAGGTTTTTGTCTGCCAAATTTCCTGAAACTTGGCCATATAATTCAGCATAGTTGGGAATGATTTGAGACCAACTCTGAGTTCAATAGGTTTAAAAAAAAACAAAGACGAAGAGAACAAAGCGGCCGAGAATAGGTAATTTCCCCTATGTAAAACTTTCTAAGAATTGTTATTGAAAAGTTTTCTTAATTTCTTAAAGAATCTTAATGGTATCCTTGGAAGAATTGCAGGAGGAATTACTGGTGAAATACGTGAACTAGGGTATTGTACCATATGGGCAGGTGTACCTATTTTGGGCACTTGCCTCTATTACCAAGTCAATTTCAAACCGATTGATTTGAATTTTTGTACAGAGTTAGATACTGTAGGTGCCTAGCTCTATACAAAAATTCAAATAAATCGGTTTTAAATTGACTTAGTTATAGAGGCAAGTACCCAAAAGGTACACCTGCCCAAGTGGTACAAGACCCTATATGATTTTTTTTTTCAGAAATCGCTGAAAGAATATCTACTGGAATCACAAAACAAAATCATGGAAGAATTTCTGAAGAATGTCCTGGAGACACTCCATAAAGAAATTTATAGAAGAAGCCCTAAAAGAATTTTCAGAGTATCCGATAGAGGCATTCCTCAAGGAACCCTGGGATTGGGTGTAAATAACTTCTGGAGTTATTTCTGAAGGACGAACGTCCATAAGTTACGCCTCGCTTTGAGGAGCGTTTGAGGTTCCGAAGAATGTAATAATTTCAGAGGAGTCCTACACACTTAAATTCAGAAATTGATCTCGGTAAGCGGTTTACCGAAAATCCAACAGCGAAAATATTTACTGATTCTCGGTAAAAATTTTACCGCGATTTCGGTAAACCGTTACCGAGTCTCGGTGAACTTTGCCGAGATCTCGGTAAAAAGTTGGATTACCGAGATCTCGGCAAAGTTTCAACGACATCTCGGTAAAACTTTTACCGAGATTCAGAAAAAAATATTACCGGATTCTCGGCTGTTGGATTCTCGGCAATCCGTTTGCTGAGGTCGGCGAATTAATTTAAGTGTGTATACAAAAAGTGTACCATATAAGGAAGAGGGAGGGGGTATGGTACTGAAAATGGACATTTTTGCGTGACCTTATCGATGGAATTTCTTCATAGAAATTCTTTGGAAAATTTATGGAGGAACTTAAAACATCTCTAAAAAATAATTCTGAAGGAACATTAGATTTTTTTTTTTTTGAAGAATTCTTGAAGAAATTCCTGAAAGTATTCTGGACTTTTTATTTTCAAAAAATAAAACGCTGTTAGATTGTTAGGAATCCATGGGTGGTTTTCTGAAAGAATTCCTGGAGAAATTTTCTGAAATAATCCATGGGGGAGTTTCTTAAGCATGGAGTTTTTTAGAAGAACTCATGGTGAAATTTCTGGAGGGTCCTCTAGGAATTTCTGAAGATTGAATGGAATATATGCCTTCAAGAATGTCATTCGTAAATTGCCATGAAAATCTTCCAAGAGATAAACAAAGAATATGTAGGAGGAAGGAGGATGTGTTTGTGAACCTTATTAGATAACCGCAAAGAATTTTGTTGATAATTCGTTATGGTGCACAAAAGAAACTCGCTTTGTACTTAAAATAGGATAGTTGAGGATCTTCAAAATATTGCTGTTAGAAATCACTAAAGTAAATCACATAAAAATGTTACAAAAGATAGACAAGAAGAACTTCAGAAAAATACATATGCAAAAGAAAAAAACAATAGAAACTGTTTAAAAATTGATATTAGGTTTAAATAGGTGATTTGTGAAGTGTTGGCGAAAAACAACATTGTCAAGCAGACGTGCATTTCTACAGCGAATGTTTGTGTTTGATGTCCTGTCGGGCCACGTCGACTGCGCAGACATACTTGAGAAGCTTCGATTCAATGCCCCGTCCCGAGAAACTCGTCAGCCAGATTTTTTTCGCCGTTCGTTTCACCGCACTACATACGGAATGAACAACCCTCTAGACGTTTGTTGTACACGCTTCAATGAAGTAGCCTCAATGTTTGACTTTGGAATTTCGAAGAATGTTTTTAAGTTAAGAATTAGTAGATAAGTTAATTTTGTCTGTGCGATATTTTTATTATGTCGAAGATAAATAAAAAAAAATAAATAAATAAATAAAAAATTTCTCATCGGCGCGGGAAATTTTGTTCGGCGGCGTGGAAAAATATGAACAGCGGCGCGCCGAGTCAATTTAACTGGCGGCGGCGGCGTGGAAAAATCGTCGGCGACGGCGGCGCGGCGCGGCGGCGCACACGTCTACTCCGGAAATTCTTTCAGGAAGTCCTCTAGAAATTCCTTTTATAATGACTTCATTTCCCCAAGAATTTCACCAGGGGTCCCTCTAAGACTTCTGCCAAGAGTTCCTCCAAGAATGCCTTCAGGAACTTCGCCAGAAATACTTCCACGGAATTTTTCAATATATTCCTTCAACAATCCTTCCAAAAAATCCTCAAGATATTCCTTCATGCAGACCTCCAAGATTCTTCAGGAAACCTCCAGAAATTGCACAAGAAAATACTTCCAGGACAACTCTGGGGATTCCTCCAGGGATTCCTTTAAGGATTTCTGTAGGATCTGCTCCGAGACTTCTTTCAAGAATTTCTCCAGGAATTACTCCAAGAATTCTGTTAGGAATTCCTCCAAAAACCCCACCAGGAATATTTCCAAGAATTCCTCCAAAAATTACTCCAAAAATTCCTCCAGGATTTTTTCCAAGAATTTCTCCAGAAATTCCTGTAAGGCTTATGCTAAGAATTCTTCCAAGAATCCGTCCAGGAATTTCTCCAGAAATTCTTTAAAGTATTGCTATAGGAACTCTAATAAGAATTTCTCCTAAACCTGCCCAATTCAGGGTATTCCTTTATAAACTCCTCTAGGAATACCTCCAGGGAATTTGTTGGAGGAATTCTTGGCGGATATCTTGGAGGTATTCCTGGGGAGATTTCTGTATGTAGGTACTTCAGGAAGCATTTCTGGAGGATTTCCTGGTATAATTCCGAACAGAATTTATTCAGGAAAATTTTTGGTTAAAATACATAACAAATAACAAAAATAACTTACCTCATTCAGCCCATTCACGGTAGGATCACACTGCAAATCCACCCCATGGAAGTCACTCTTCTCCAGCTGACGCTTGACAATACTCGTGAAAGCCGCACAACCCTGCGTAGTTCCAATCAGATTTGTAAAGTAATCACAAGACGTCGATCCACCGTACATCGAGAACAAGTTGGTGAATCCCACGCAACCGCCGGAAGCTCTTCTCGGATCCTCTGCAGCTTGGATAGATTCCACCGGATATACGCGATAGGTACACTTCTTGAGCACTTTACATCTGGCTACTTTTGTCGGATCTTCTATACGGCATGCCACATCGAAATCTTGGGCAAACGCTGATAAAACTAACGTCGCTAGTAGGACAATCACTGAAAACCTCCGCAACATTTCTGGTAATGTCTTCCTCGAATCACTTACAGTTAGGCATTGCCCTAATTTGGTGTTTGCATTTCGTTTATATATTTATAAATTCTGGCAAGGTAGGAGGACTTAACATGACTTACGATAGGGCACGTGCTTCAAACGCATTTCATAGGACCCGTTAACAAGGCTGTGATAAGCGGAACAGCAAAGGTTGACTCAATATGTTTGGAACGTTGTATTTTATTTCAATAACTTAGCCTAGCAACAACTTAAAAACTACCGTCTTCCAAGACCGGATAATAAACCTCCCGCCCCAGCAGCTGCATCTGTATTCGTAACTGCTCCCGCGTCTGCCCCTCCACCGACTGCAGCAGCAGCACCGGCAGCGGCCGCAGCAGTAGCGACGGCTCCGCCACCACCACCTCCAGTCAGGCCTGTAACTAAACCGGCAGCTCCAGCAGCACCCGCAACTGCTCCTCCAGCGCCGGCACCTCCTCCTCCCAGTAGGTTCAGACCAAGAAGCCTATCTAGCAGCTCCAATACTGCCTTCAGCAGCTTCTCCAAAAGTCCCATCTGCCGCTGCATTTGGTCTATCTGTCCTAGGGTGCCACCAATTGCATCGTCATGTAGCAGCAATTTTGCCAGAAGATTATTTACTTCACCGACAATTCCTCCCAAGGCTAGCTGTAGATCCCTGGTAAGGTCGTTGACCAGTGCAAGCGTACCCTCCAATTGGGTGTTGGCCAACAATTCTAGCAAAGCGGATGTTTGATTGTTTGCAATGAGTATACTTGTGATATTCAAACACAAATCCGAATCACCATGATGGTGATGGTGACCTGAACAATTGAAATTATTGTGACAGCTGCCAGGGTTCAAAAATGGGAACGGAATTGGGATGGGGACCTGGTTGCAACCCCCGTTCACAGCACCGGTCAACGTGCACGAGTTCTGATCACAGTTGACCTGAACAACCGGTTGGCAAGTATTGCTGCACAGATCGAAAGCCAGCCCGGCAGGGCACTGGAACTGATTTGGTCTGAAATGGTAAAATACGTTAACTGCTTTTCCTTGAATCTCGCTTCGCTTGGTCGCTTACACTCCATTGTTGCAAGAGTAGAAACTGGAGCAGTCCCTTGTATCGCGGACGTAACCCTTGAAGTTGCACGTACCGCCAGGGCCCACAGGGGGTGGCACAATCGGGGGTCCAACAGGGGGTCCCACCGGGAACGCGTGACTAGTTTCGCATTTTTTGAGCAACGCGATTAGCAATTTGAAAAGTGGAAACCGACCTTTCGCACATACTCCCGCCGTATCATCCCGATCCAGTTGAATTGTCGCTCCAAGCAGTTGCTGGTTATCGATCACGTTCACCGCATTCTGGACCAGTGAGTACAAATTGTTCACCCCGCTGTCCAATGGGCAATTCTGAAATGAAATGAAATGGAATGATCGTTAGAAATTGAAGACATTTTCTAGAATTTAACCGATGACCTACCAACACCGCAGGAAGCGGAACGTCGAGCAGGATTTTCTGTCGGCTCAGGCCATGTCCAATCAGATTCTGCACCACGGACGCTTGCAGTGCGCATCCCTCCAACGGTATGGTGACTAGATCAACCACCTCGCTCAGCACGTTCACCACGCAAGGTTCTATGTTGATGCTCTGGATGACGACGGAAATAACGTATCCGCTGCCAATTTCCTCCCTCAGCAAGGCAAGAAAATCGGAGTAGTCTTCCTGTTGAAAAGAATTCGATTTATTTTGTTACTTTTAATATCTCCCAGCACAGAATGATTCCGTTCTGCTTTGTTATCATTCGATCTTATACCTCTCAAAAGTATAACAATAATAAACATTACAAACTGTATAAATGCTTGGATCTCTTGTTTCAAGTAGGATTGAAATGGGAATAGTTCCCCAAGAATCGAAACAAAAATGAGCTATTGGATTGTCTCAAAAGTGAACTAAATGTTAATCCTCTGAATCCTAATCTAATCTCTGTTGTACTCTAGCACGTCACAATAAGATAGAGCCTAATATGCCATTTTACTTATTATATTAAGGTTTCTACTCTCCAAAAACCAATAGAGCGGAGCCAACCGCTTAGCAATTCAGCAATGACGTTATCGGTTCTATAACATTTACCCGAAAACCATTTACCCGAAAGACATTTCCCGAATGACATTTCCCGAATGACATTTCCCCAAACGTCATTTACCCGAATGCAACAAATATCCGAATGCGACATTTACCCGAATGCGACATTTACCCGAATACGGCACTTACCCGAATACGACACTTACCCGAAAAATGAAAGAATGAGTGGACTTGATCACCATATGACTTGTCAGTAATAAATATGTTAAGGCCCGGTGTCATTCAGCCGGCTTTCGTTAGACCTAATAATCGTCATGCTGAGTGATCAACAAGCACTCTGGTGGAGGAATAACTGATAGTCAGAATGCAATTTTAATCAGAGGATTATTTAAATATTTTGTTCACTAACACTAACCTAACACTAACCCGAATCATTCAGGAGATCGCCCAAAAAGTGTTCACTGGGGACAATTTATTAGAAGTAGATGGAACTTAATTAGTTAGAAAAAGGTAATCCTTGGGGTAATCTGTAACAACGTTGTGTTTTTTAGTGTAGAATTAGCAATTAGTTAAAATACACTAAAAAACGTTGTGTTTTATGAACAAGAAAGGTTTGCGGAAACGTAAGAAACAAATGCAATGCATTTTAGAAGACTGTGACGAAAGGAAAAGCTGCAGATTCAAACAGTTTGCCTGATATGCAGTGTGCATATCGGATGGCCGAAGACGATGTACGTGTCTATTCAAATATGGATCCTGTAGAGTTGAGTATGCTTATCTAATCGCCCTTTTTTGAAACTCAGGTGTTCTTTTAAAAGTTGCTTGAATCTCAAATCATATTTCAATAATTATTTCCCTTCTCTTTGTCATTGGCTGTTCTCTGGAGCAGTAAAATGCTGTTGCATTTTGGTTTTGAAGTTTTGATTTGAGAATTCCCTTTCTTTCTAGCTATGACTGTTCTTTCGAAGTTATTATGGAAGCCATAAGCAGTTTAATCTGAAATGTTCCCTTTTTTCAAATGATGACTGTTCTTTCAAATAGACAAATAACTATACCCATACAAAGTTCGTTTTCATCATAATTCTTTTGGTATCGAGTACTTCCCCCGACCTTGTCAACTAACTGACTTTTTGATGAGTAAGAATGACCGATGAAACGTCCAGCCATTCGGCCACAAATCATTCAGGCCGAAAGTCATGAGGATGAATGCTTAATTGTCACCAAGCGGTTTGGTATAAATTGAGCGAATATGTTGACTTTTTCATTACCAAGCTATAACATTTTCTCAACACAGGCTGCTTTGAGCTACTTATAGACACTTATATACAGGTCACAAACTGGCATCCATACTGCAAGCTTTCCCAACTTTTTCTAATATTTTCCTTCTTTTTAAAATAGGCTGTTCTTTCGAATTCGCAGTGTCCAACCATGTACTGTTGCTGAGTTGGTCGGTCAAACTGCTAATTTCTTCCTTCTTTTCATCAGAGGCTACTTTTCCGAGTTAGATGTTATATGGTTTATTTTCAGACAAACTTGTAATTCCATGGGAGATTTGTCCTTCTTGGAATAATGGCCTATTCGGGGTTATGGCTTTCAGGTCTTGGCATTCGGGGTAATGGGATAGAGTTTCTTCTACAGAAATAGTGCCCAAGTAACCATTAGCACTATATTTCGCCTTGTTAGTCTAACAGGGCTATTATACGGCCAATATACAGCAGGTCAGTTGTACACTACCACTGTATTAGTACGCAAGGCGAATAAAAGTGCCATATGGTTACTTGGTTGTGACCCTCACTGAGTTGTTTGGTGGCCAAACTATTTCCAATCCTTCGGAAATTTTTCCTTCTTCTCTTCAATGGCTTCGAATTTTACTGCTGCATATTTTATTGGCGTTCGAACTACTTACTGTATATGAGTTTTGACCTTCTTTCGGTTGTAGGATGTTATTTTAAATTACACTCTTACAAGATAAACTAATGGACTCCAAATCTACATCTAAGATTGTTTCCTTCATTCAATAACAGGATTCTGTTTGGTGAACAAACATCTAACTTTTTAATTAAAGATTTTTTTCTAATGATGTGTTGGTTTTCCTAGGGCTGTTCTCTAATCTATTTGGTCTAATGATCATTCGACCTACAAACAGAGATTTCCCCTTCTTTAAATCATAAACTGTTCTTTGCTGGTCGAAAGAACAGCTTATGAATCAAAGAAGGGTAAATCTCTAGAGAGAATACTAACAGCGTTAACACAAACAATAGTAAGCTGCAGTGATTAGTTTTATTCAGGTATTTGCCCTGTGAATTCCTATCGCGCATCATTTCAGAGAAAATTTAATAAAATGTGTTCTTGATGAACTTGACATTCAAAATTCTTGTCTGAGCCGCAATACAAAAAATACATGTAATTTTTACATTGAACAAAATAAATTAGCTTTATTCACAAAATGATTTGTGCAGAGTAAAACATTACTCGGGTAAATGTCGTATTCGGGTAAGTGTCGCATTCGGGTAAATGTCGCATTCGGGTAAATGTCGTATTCGGGTAAATGTCGCATTCGGGTATTTGGCATTCGGGTATATGTTACATTCGGGTCAATGGTTTTCGGGTAAATGTCTTTCGGGTAAATGGTTTTCGGGTAAATGTTATAGAACCGACGTTATCAACCCTACAAACCCTACAATCTTACAATAATGAGGAAAGAGATCAAATAATAAGAAGAAACTTTCCCAAAGGTACCATGTATCTGAAACTAATGGTTTAGGCACAAAAATTTCCTTTTTTCTGGAAAAATCTCGGGAAGAATTCTTATAATATTTCATGGAGGTACACCACTTAGAATTACCGGAGGAGTCCTAGCCAGAATAGCTGGAAGAACCGCAGGAAGAATTGCTTGAGAAATCCCAGCTGGAGTTCCTGGAGGTAGGCTAAAACAAGTTCCTGGAAGAATCCCATGAGGAATTTCTCGAGGAATTCCTGGCTAAGATCTCTGAAGGAATTCTTGGAGAAATCGACGGAAAAACTCCCAGGAAGATTATTTTGAATAATCTCACCAAGAATTTCTAAAGAAATCCCAGAGAAATCCCTAGAAGAATTCCGGGAGGTATCATAGCAATAATTTCTAGCTTGACGAACATCTGCAAGGATTTCTAGTGAAACCTCATCAGAACTGCCTGGAGAAATCCAAAGAGAAGTTCATTGAAGTAATATCTCGAAGAATTCATAAAGGAATACCTAGAAAAATCCCTGGAAGAATCGATAGAGGTATTTCTAAATAAACCGCAGGAGCAAATATATTGGTTAACGCAAAAACATCTCAGAATGATGTGTCTTGAAAAACTACGAAATTTGAGGTGTCGCATGATGGCGTTTCGTTTACATTGAAAAAATGGAACCCGGAACCGCTAGAATCAATACAGTACGTCGGTTCCAATATGTCCAGAAGTATTTCATACAACCAATAATGCACATATAATAGGTTGATAAACAGTCAAACTTTTTTGTGAGAAAAAAAAACTCCCTATCCCACACGGAAAAGAATCCTGCGGTAAAAAATACCATAACAGGGGGTTAAATTAAGCGCAACCTACCTACAATTTTCAGCAGACAACAATGTCTGATCACGTCAACTACATATGCAGTTGATTTTACTATATTTCAATTAAAAGGCTTTTTTGTTATTTTTACCATGTTTGTAGTATTTTGAAATCCTTGTATTTTACTACAAAAACAGTCAACTTAACAGCATTTGGAACTTGGTGCATAGTAAGTTTAACTACATTCGGTATTGTTTATAATATATGGTAGTGCAGTCGTTTTGTATGACAATTTAGTACAACATTAAAGCCCCAAGTCTAGAACACTGGATTCACTGCTGTTTCTATACAATGTCAGAAAAAACTGTGCCCTAAATAATTTCCGATTTTATGTTTAACGGTTAGGAACAGCAGCACAAGCCTATGTTACGACTTCCGGCTTCAATTTAATACTAAACTGATGCATTTTTATATAAGAATAAACTATTTTTTAGAATAGAGTTGAAATGTGATTAGACCGATTAGATGTTTTCTTTTATTTGTCAATCTGTATTTCCTACACAGATTTTGTTATACTATTCACATACTCTACTCGAAATATTTGACGACGATTTTCTCTTTTTCGTTGCGGCTCAGAATGTCGTGCTGCAGCTCGGTCGTCACGGAAGTTGTCAGCAGGCGTTGCTTCAAGGGAATCTGGTGAAGTTTTACTCTTCTTGGTGCAGCTGCTGGAGCCCTTTGAGGTGCTTAAGAATGAGAATCGTATAAACAACGGAACTTAATTTCCATTCAGAAATCCGCTTTTCAAGTTCCGAATTATTGTCCTCCTCTGCAAAAAAAATAAGAGGGGGAACTTAGCACTTGATTTATTGTATTAACAAACAAATTACTGGCTTACCTTCATTCATTTCAAGGTCAGTCAGTGTATCATCCACATTAACGCCAAGTTTCTCCGCTAATTCCAAAAAAAAAACTTATTTTAAATTGACCGATTTTACTAAATGAAAACTTGAAATGAGGCAAAAGCGTCTGAACATGAAAACAATTTGTTTACAAATGGCGCGCTGTCAAGCATCGGCTAGCGCTGAGTAAAATTTACCATGTTTATGGTAAATTTCAACGCAAAATGTAGTCAGCTGAAAACTGTCGGTACAACACTCTTATTTCAACCACAAACATGGTAAAACAGAACAACAGTGAAGAAAAGTTCTTGAGGTTTGAAAAAAACGTGGTCATATTTACCGCAAACATGGTATTATACCATAAATAAAGCATTCTTATTTTAACTACATAAAATAGTAAGGAATACTATAGGTTTTTTGAGGAACCATAGTATTTTTGACAACAACTCGATTGTTTTGACTTATATTGTTGTTATTTTTAATGGATATAACCATAGTCAACTCGAACATTTGTGGCTAGTCATATTTACTATAAGATTTTTTTTCCGTGCATGAGCGATGATAATATCAAAACCCACACAGGAAACCACTAAGCACTTTTCTGAGCATTTTAACGGTCATTGAACAGCTTTCCAGTGCTTAACGCTTAATGCGGTTGATTACCTGCGTCAGCACCACGCTAATGCTGAGTACAAAAAGCGAGATTTTTTCAACGTGTTGTACAAAATACAACAGCGCGATCGTTCGAGGGTTAAGGCGAAACAGGATGCATTTCCTGATGATTTTTTTTTGGTTATTGATTTCTTATTAAATAACGAAGCAATATTTTCAAAACCGGTTTTCGTACACATGTAGAGTATGGATCAAGGTATCTTCTGATTTTTTTTTGTGGTAGAAAATGTTTTCCATTTTTGTAGAAACCATTTTTTTGTGAAATTTTGTTCAAAAATGGTTTTGCAAAAACGACAAGCTTTTATCACCACAAAAAAAATCAGAAGATACCTTGATCCATACTCTACATGTGTACGAAAACCGGTTTTGAAAATATTGCTTCGTTATTTATTAAAAAATCATAAAGCAAAAAGTGAGGAAATGCTTCCAGTTTCGCCTTCAGAGCTCTATCCACTTATCCACGAGCGGTAATGGCGGCGGTGGGCAACACTAACCGATTCGGATTTTCACGTTTCTTGGGGGAAAGTCAAAGTCGTTGCATTCTCTAACTCACTCTTTCACTCACCGCTTAGTGGCGCCAACCGATTGCGATCCCCAAGAAACGTCCGAATTCTAATCGGTTAGATGTTTAGAGTGTTTGGGAGTTTCCGTTTTTTTTTTGTTTTTTTTCTGATTTTTTGGGGTTTTTCGGCTTTGCAAAACTAGTGTCGCTTCCCCTGAGCATTCCTAATGCTTATAGGAATGATAAACAGTATGAACTAAAATAGGCCCTGCATGTCTATATAAATCCTACAAGCTGTAAAGAAGTTTATCAGTGCTGTCACAAGGCTTGGAGTACGAGGTTTATATCAATCAAAATTAATTTCGACGAAAACAGACTCAAGTCGGTTATGATCAATACATTTTAACAAAAATGTTTGAAAATTTTTGAATAATTTTTATGTCACTTTTGTTGTGGAACTGGACACTTTTGGCGAGATTCAATTTAATTTCGTGTTCCAGAAATTGTTGAACTTTTCCAACATTTGGACGCGACGGCAGAACACCAAAATCTACCACTAGTGTGTTTCTTCGAACACCACTCATTGTAACCGATACGAAGCACGGGAGAAGTTCTGAATACGTCCGAACGCTGCGAATAACGGCTGTCAACTGTTACAAGCAATTGTGGTGATGCCAGACACGATTGTCATAGTTTATCAGTCCTAAGATTAATTCCAGCTCATCATTTCCCTCCTCTGCTGTAACGTTTCCCGAGCATTTATATACTGCTTCTCCTGCATCTCTTCCTGCAATCCTCACCACCAAGGTTACCGTCGAGATATCCCAATGTACTGTTTTTGTTGAATGGAAGCATGTATGCTGCTTCAATTATTTTGTTTTGCATGGTTTAAATACCAGTTTGATCACACTGATTCTATGGTGCATTGGTGGAACAGGTGGAAAACGCAATGGACTTGGACCTTCGATTAGGAACCCAGGGGACAACAGCTACAATCTGGATTAAGCAGCAAAAAGCAATTAGCCTTCACTGTAAAATATGGATGCCATAAGAATACCTAATATAAATTGATCATGCTTATTATGACCTAATTACAGGGTGCGTGCGATATTTTTGCACTAAATCATATCGTTATCATAAAACACGTTTTAAAAATAATTCGACAATAGATCTATACTAAATACGCGAACAATTGTGATTATTTCAATGATTTAGGAAGAAAAAAGTGGTCCTAATATCGATAACCTTTTTTTAACGATCCTGAGAACCGCTGCAAGTCCGTTTTTGTGTTGTTCTCTATTTTTTGGTCAACAATTGTGTTATTTTAGGTAAAACTAGAATATTTTTTTGTACGAGGAGCTCCAATGGTATCAGCGTTATGTGTGCCGTTCAAAAAATATCCCATAAATTTGAGAAAGAGGTTTCTAGAAGACGAAAATGCGAACAACTTGAGTATAAATATATGGAGCAGCTGCATACTATCTGCATTTTCTCAGCAGTCAAGAACGCTATGAAGCTGATTTTTTCAGTGTATTTGGGGGATTCCATAGGCTTGCTATCTACAAAAAACTACATCGCTGGAATGGAAGATAGCGGAGAAATAACTGGAAGAAGTCGGAAATTCTAATTTGAGCAATGGTATTTTACTAGGGCTGCTCAAACATTTATGAGAAAATTTAAAACTAAAATATCCTAAATCTGACCACCTCAATTTGCTGTTTTAGACTCCCATAAGCTACAGCATAAATTTGAGCTGAATTGATAAGGTCTTAGCTATCGCTCGACTAGTCTGAAGTTTATATGGTAAAACTGGTACAAATATGTGCAGGAATGGCATAGTTTTAGTTTTCTGCAACTAGATGGCACTGGAAGCGTTCAATAACCCTTATTATAGGGAATTCTATGCGGAACATCTTTGTTGAAAACCGCTAAGTGATCCGATGCTTGCTAAAAAAAAGTTGTACCCTAGTCTTAGTGTATCGAAAAATCAACCAGTTTTTATTGATGCTATTCGATAATGTGTTAAAATCACCACGTCAAAATTATTTAAATTATAATTTTTGAAGCATATCTGTATCATTACTTACGTCTCGTGTATCATTATCGGGCTTTTAAACATTACATTTTACTGATTTCGCCTTATTTACACAACAAATAGTAGAACCCGAAATGTTATTGGGCGCGCTACACAGCAAATAATTTTGTAATTTCCAGGCGCGTAATTTCTGGCAATGTGTTCATATTTAAACGCAATTTCATTCGGTTACATCGTTTTCCAACATTTATCACACTCACCATGTACACCCTAGTTGGCACCGGAAAGTGTCAACAAACCCATTCCAGCAGATACCTAGAAGCAGTATCATATTAATCACCTTCCTTGTAACTCGGTGAAATAGCCGAGAGGTAAGGGATATGCCTCACAATCAGCGGATCAGTGTACGAATCCAAGCCAATTTTTTACTTATATATGAATCATCTATCGATCCGGTTCTAGCGATTGCTAGACCCACTTTCAAGCTACGGCGGCTAATTTGTTGTGTGGAAAGGATGTAATTTGTACATCACCTTTACGACGCAAGTGATGTGCAGCGAAAGAGATGTGATTTCACAAGAATTTTTTTGCTGTGTAGTGTAAAACATAGGATCTGAAAATATTTTCTCATATCACCACGTTTATGATTATTAATGGTTTTATATTTTTCACAGTTTACTAGAAATATGGTGCATTTGATGATGTGGGATTTATATTTTTATTGCAACCCTTTGATGAAATATTCCTGTTTGAAGGTTAGTGCAAAATTACCGCATGCACCCTGTACAGAAGATAAAATTATGAAAAGTACAGAAAAATCGTTAAATGATGCAGACTGGAATCAATCCATGATCGTCGAGATCACTGAGCTCGTGTCCAACCCACATGGATGGATATCGACGCTTGAAAATATGTATAAATATGTATATCTGCGTCATAGAGCGATCTTATGAAATTCATTATAATCGTTATGAATTATTTCAAGGCCATTATACTATTCTTATGGCTTAGGGCTGAAACAGAACAGGATATAAATATATTTTTTTTCTTCTCACTTTTGATAACTCTTGCACCAGAAGCTCGGTGCAAAATTTTGAAGTTGGCCGTATATCAGCCAAATGATTCGTAAAAAGTGGCTTTTGAGTAGCTCTATTAGAGGATATAGAACCAATAAGCTCTATTACCCAGGTTCTATAATCGACTATAGAACCGACTTAATGCCATTTTTACGTCTTAATAGGTCAATTTGGATGTCAACAAGTCGAAGGTTACACTTGACTCCCGACAAACTCACAAAATGTGGGTTCTTCCTTCGGAAGGGAAGTAAAGCGTGGGTCCCGAGATGAACTAGCCTAGGGCTAAAAATCTCGTTAATACAGATAAAAAAAAAAGTCGAAGGTTGCCCCACTCGTCACTCCACTATGCACTTCATTTATCCCACAACTTGATACAGCATAGCTGCTGTAAGTATGAACCCTGTTCATACTGCATATGGAGACAACTATATTGTTGCTCTTGTAAACTCGATTACCTATACTCAAACGTGTTCTTGAAGACCTTTAAACAGTCATTGAACTCGCCACTTGATTGAAAATGCTTCAATAGATCACTGTTTACCCTTGCAGATTCGATTTCTTATACTCCAGAAATTTTATGGATACCCTCAGACAGTTTGTGAACTTATAATTTAGTTGAATATGTATATATGTTTGCGCATAAGTCAGCATAAAACTTATTGATATTTAACACAGCGAGAGATTACTAGTAACACTTGCAAATACAAACTACATTAATAAGACTTCATGGAAAATCTGAACGGCTATTGAACAAATAAATTGACAAAACATATCTGTTTGAATGTCAGTACGAACTTCGTTCATAATTATTTAAAGGATCATTAATTACCCTAGACAGGGATGGGATCATTCATTTGCAATCACTTACATTCATTTGCTGTTATTTCGCTTCAGAAACACCGTAGCAAAAATCAATGTATGGAAAACTTTTTCATTTTTGTTTTACCTGAAACTTTGTAGAACACTGTACTAGCGTAGCAACAATAATTAAGTCAACAGAAGGCAGTAAACGCAACTCTCCACGACGTGAATGTAATTAACGTCGGCAAACTTGCAAATAAAACTACAAGGTTAAATTTATCCATACATTGTTTTTCGATAACATGCTTCTGAACTGAGATAATAGCAAGTGAATGTAACTCTCTGTAAATGAACCTAGATTCGAAGATATATATTCTAGAGAGATCTTGGGACTTTAATCAGTCATAGCGTTCGCCATTTGAGGAAATACAGTTGCATGAGACTGTGTGAACATAAACTTTTCCCACAATACTTCAAATAAACACTATTCTAGTGATACATACAACTTTTTCATTAAAAAGCGACAGATCAATGTTTCCATGTGCAAATTCGATAATTTATCCTCAAGAGAGTTCTTGGATACCCATCCATTCAAATAGTGTTTCTTTACAATGTACCTCCACTTAAAAGAACTTACTTAACTGCATTCTGCTCATATAAACGTTCAAGTATATGAGAAAATTACAATAATTCACCGTTAATCGCCCCTAGTACCAAGTATATACCTGGTTAATCTGCGACAGTCCCGGATCGCACTGCAAATCCACACCCCGGTACCCGCTCTTCTGCAGCTGCTTCTTCACTGTTTCCACAAGCGTTTGTCGCCCCTTACAACTGTTGATAAGGTTTCCAAAATACCCGCACGAACTCGGACCCCCGTAGAGGGCAAACAATTTATTATGACTACTCAAGCTATTGATCAGTCCACCACCAAAAGTCACACTTTGCGCCGTTTCCACCGGATGCACTTCATACAGGCACTGTCGCAACACGTCGCATTCTTTCACCACTTGCGGATCGCCAATTCGGCACACCACGGCATATTTTCCTTCACAGAGCGCGACCCCCACTATCGACAGAAATATCACCACCGTGCTGCAATGGTCCATCATCATCTCGTCCTGTGCATTATTTTGCGCTCTCTTCTCGTGCGTCGATACCGACCAATCCCGCTCCCATGTACTAGCGGGCATCGACTTCCGCAGGGTGTTTTTATAAGCGCGAATCAATCGCACGTGCTCGCCCAATTGAGCAGGAACTTGCAGGGCGTCACAAAGAATACCGTTTTTCGGCGACTCAAGTCAGGTGTCCCACTGATAGTATGGCGTACAATGGCGATTGCGGGGTCATACGCATTGCTATTTACAGTTCATTGTGCTGACGAAAAAAACCGTATTGCAATTTCTCACGTCAATTTATCGTTATCGAGTTTTGCTGGTTCCGAAAACATGTATATTTAGGTACCAAAGTTGTTTTAGTGATGCTTAGTGTAAAGGACAATGAGAATAAGTTTAACCGATATGTTGGGAATACATTCAAAACAAAGTACGCCAATTGCTTTTCTTGGTAGTTGAAGGTTTTCAGTGGACTGTTGAACCAGGGCCGCGCTGCTTTGAAGCACGCGGACTTAGGGTGGCCCACACCAAAAATTCCAAATCTTATCTCCTAAATCAGTTTTTTTTTTTGACTCCCAGAAGTTTGTATGGGAAATTTTGGCCAAACGTATGCGGAAATCTGAAGTTTTCGATTTTTTCCGCTTGGTTGCGCTGTACGCGGTATTCTTGTAGGTGGCTATAAACCAAACAATTTTATCGAAGACAGCAAAGTGATGCAACGCCTGATAAAAAAACTTTTACCCTAGGTAAAGTGAGGCGAAACATTATTGTTGTCTTCCAGAACATGATTCTGCGTCTCAACGAGCACTTGATACAACAAATTGGTGTTGCAAAGCTCAGTAGTTCCCATGCTTGAGTTACGGGTCATGCTGATTTCGTGGAAGATGTGAATGCTTTTTGGACTCTGGATCTCAAGGAGCACTTAAGGAGCGATGACGTAGCCTTTTAGGGGGAGGGGGGAGTCTGAGATTGTGCCATGTATTAGGTGTGGAAAAATATGCTACGAGGGGGCAGGGAAAGTAAAAAATCAGCCAAATATGATATATCATTTATGGACGCTCCCTTATAGCAAAAAAGTGGTGTGTACAGCTCAGAGGTTTGGCCATGCCAATTTCTCAAGAATCTAAAGTGCCATAAGAAAGTAAGAATGGTTTTCAGATTCTGCGTTTCAAGATACAATTATTACAATGAAGAGGCGTTGCAAAAGTCAGTAGTTCTCAAGATGGGGTCACGGGTCATGCTGATTTTGCAAGAATCGAAAGTCCAAGGAGGTGAGGATGCTTCTAAGATTCTGCGTCTCAAGGAGCGCATAATACAATAAGTTGGAGTTGCAGAGCTCAGTGTTTCCTAAGCTTGAATCACGGGCCATGCTAATTTAGCCAATTTCCTAGGAGAAGTTGAGAATGCTTTTTGGATTCTTATATTTTTGATCTTGATCTCAAGAAGCACTAATTGCAATAAAGTGGTGTTGTAAAGCTCAGAAGTTTCCAAGCTGGGGTCACGGACCTTACAAATTTCTAAAAAGCCGAAAATCATAGGAGTCCTCTTACAATGGAGGAGTGTTACAAAGCTTAGAGGTTTCCAAGCTGAGGTAACGATCTATTTGGCGTATACTTTTTGGGTATTTTTGTGTTTGTGTTTTTGTGTTTGCTTTCTATTTCCAACGTTTCGATCCATATTCGAAACATATAGTTGTTTTTGATCCCCGAAAAGACTGAAACGCCACAAAAATACCCAAAAAATCTACCAAACAGTCGTCGTCAAAGCTGTTAATTTGGCGTATAGTAATCTAGTATGGGTCTGCTCATAAACCACGTAGCCCCATTTTGGCCATTCAGATGCTTCTCGTCCTTCTGAAGCGTCAATGAGATCTCCTGAAACTTCTAGAAATCGCCTTCTGAGAACCTCCCCTGACAACCAGGAGTCGCATAAGAAACCACGTTGTGATAGCGTTCAGCCAACCCCCAAGATCTTTTGCTAAATCCAGTGACCAAACCGTATTTTAGTTCGACTTTAGTCCGATCAAACACCGTCATATAAAACCACTTGACCACGATCTAATCCAACAACCATATATGATATGCGCCACCATAAGAGCTGTAACCCTTTCAGACCTGATGTCCCAAAATTCAAAAGTTTTTATAAATTGACCAGTTGATTTTTATCGAGCCCTGAAGAAGGTCCGATCCGAGGACCGAAACGTCGGCGAAGATAAGAAATAATCAACGCTAAAACCAAAGACTGCATAAGCCGAAATCCGAAATTGTAAAGAAACCACGTTGTACATCGTATAAAGTACTATTTTTAGTCACTATCGCATATATGTACGGCTGACTGACAAATTTCATCGCAAATGATGTTATTTTTTGAACTTATTACGATGTATCAGGCAAGGATGGGAACACTCACTTGCAGAGAGTTACACTCACTTGCTGTTTTCTCAGTTCAGAAGCGTGCAATCAAGAAAAGATGTATGGACGACTTTTACCTAGTAATTTTGCCTAAAAGTTTGCCGAATAAAGTAGGGGTCGCACACGCATACCGAAGTCGTGAGGGAGCTTAGAAGGCAACTCTCCACGAGGTGAATGTAAATTACACTCACCTCGTGGAGAGTCGCTTTCACAGCTAGGTCACGACTTTGGTATGCGTGTGCGACTCCTACTCTCTTCGGCAAACTTTTAGACAAAACCACAAGGTAAAAGTCGTCCATACATTGTTTTTTGATTGCACGCTTCTGAGCTGAGAAAATAGCAAGTGAGTGTAAATCTTTAAAAGTGAGTGTTCCCATCCCTGGTATCAGGTAAAGTCATATAAGAATACAAATAAACTTTTATATGATATGAGCACACCGTAGTAGATGATATTCTGATGTTTTATTGCGATGAGCTTTACTTACTTACTGCGAGCGAACTCGCAAACTGTCAAATGAATTCGCATAATTGCGTACTGCGATGATTATACGACTTCGATTAGTACTTTTCTTGTTGTGTCAGTTTACCTCGCATTGGTGTATGGATGAAATCGCATAAAAGTACAAATAAACTCGTTGAAGTGTGCACACAAACTCGCATATGCTAGAAGCGTTTATGTTGATTTGATATGTGATAACAATTAAAGATTTTCTGTTGCACTGTGGATGCAGTGGCAAAAGCTGCAAGAAAGTGAACAGCCATAATTATGGTTGCAAAGTCATCATTATTTGTTTTGTTGTCTTGACAATCAACAATGGGAGGTGCTAGCCAGAGAGGGACAGTGAAAACTGTACGGGAAATCGTTTTTAGCCTGCCAAACATTCACAGCGCAAGTGAACCAAGTGCATTCCAACAAACACTGAGGTGAGTTAGAATATCATGATAATTAATCAGCTTGTTTCGTAAGTAGCGTATGCAGGCCCGGACTTAAGGGGGGGCAATGGGGGCAAGTGCCCCGGGCCCCCCGGTTAAGGGCCCCCCCCCCCCCAAGAACCCTGAAGCACTATATATTTCCTTCAACAAAACCATATAAATGCACTTCAATAGAAGATTATATTTTATACATTTCCTAAAGTAGATATAGTTGGGTTCTTTAAGGTTATCCAGATTATTTCATAGTCTAAACTTTTGCATGAAAATGCAAACTTTCATATTTTTTATAATTTTACATCATTATCTTACGTTTCATAATGTTTGGAGCAAAAATATTTTGCTCATTCGATTAAGTAAAAAAAAACAACATTTTATTTGCTTAGCAATCCAACTGTAGATTTGAAGTGTATTTTCCAGAATGACTATTATGAGGGGCCGGATTTAATGCTTAGTTGCAGTAAATTCAAATCTAGATAGGTATAAAAATATTCAATAATCATGGAAAATAAAGCTTTTGTCATTGGCGGGTTTCTATCAAACCCCTTGGAAGTTCTTGTTAAACTCAACAGTAAAACATTTTTATAACTTCAAAATACAACAAAACAACATCTCTTATAAACAACTACTTAATACCCATCTGCGTCAGTTCGTGCAGGACAGATATTAGGGGCTGTCCATAAACCACGTGGTCATTTTATTGGGACTTCTCAACCCCCCCCCCCCCTCCGCGTGGTCATTAGTCCATACAAAAATTTTTTTTCGACCATACAAAATGGTCATTGGCCGCACCACCCCCCCCCCCCCCCCTCTCATGACCACGTGGTTTATGGACAGCCCCTTATAGGAAAAAGAAGAAAATGATTCCTGGAGATGTTCGGGAAAATCGGGGCAGTTTTGGAAACTTAGTTATTAAGAACATCTCGAAAAATATTTTTAGTGTTATTTCTACAGTTGCCCGCTAGAGTCCTTTGTTAGAAAACAAAACAGTTGTGTGTCATAGTAGCAAATCCACAAAAATCAGCAAAAAAACGAGAACAAAACGATGATGATGAACCTGGGCTTGTTAGTGGAGTACCTGTACATATAAAGAAAATCGTGTTAAGTAGGGGGATTAGGGGCATAATGGACACCCGGGGCGAAATGGACACCCCTGTTTTTGCCGAAACCGTTGACTTTTATGTAAAACTTTCAATGCATAAGTGTAAAGGAACAAGTCATGGTTCTATTTTTCAAAAGAACCATTTATATTCATTCAAAATAACCAAAATATCATTGAAATTGAAGTATGTTTTTCATGTGGTGGATTTCTTATAATTTCGAAGCAGCAGCAAATAAGGTATTACGAGTGATTGAGTGTACCCACCACAACAACAAGTGATTGTTAGCTTATCTACATGTATACGTAGATTTAGCAATGGATGAATTATTATATTTTTGATCACAACTTACTGAAATTAGCAATTTTAATGTTGTAGTCTATTTGGGGCGAAATGAACACAGGCAATTATGAATGGATGTATGCACGTTGCATACTGTTAGGCGTTTTAGAGAGTTTGAAAAAAATCAATCCGATTATTTTAGCCTAAAATTTATATAATTAACTTTGAAGTTATGTAAACTCGTTTAAGATGGAGTATTATATCTGTGGTATTGATCTCCGTTGGCAAGTTACTTAACTGGTCGATATTCTCAAAGAAACAGCATAAAATATGCAGGGGTGTCCATTATGCCCCGATGGGTGTCAATTTCGCCCCGTACCTTTCCTGCCAGCCCCAAAAAACACACGGTTTTCAATTCACTATTTCTTCACAATAATGACATTCTACCAGCTGTAAATGATTGAAATACGTAGAAAACAAGTTAAAGTTGTAAGCCAACTGATAATATGTTAAGTTTTTGTCTGTTATGCAGGCCTAACATACTCATTTGCTTAGGGTGTCCATTATGCCCCTAATCCCCCTACTGTTCCTTTTAATTCCACTAAGAATTTGCATTCTTTGACAGATACGATAGGATGCAAATTCTTAGTGGTATTAAAAGGAACAGTACTTAACACGATTCTCTTTATACTTGAATACAAAACATTGAAGAGAAATCGTTAATGTACAATTTATATATTCAAAGTCTTTATTTTGGGGGTCCCACTCCATAGAGTTTGCCCCGGGCCCTCCGAAGCCTAAATCCGGCACTGAGCGTATGGTGTTGTGTGTGAAGTGTGGCTCGACAATCTAGAGGTCATTAGTTCGATATCGAGCTGACAGAATTGTTTTTTTTTTTAATATTATTAAATCGCATGAGATGCTAAATTGCGTCGCAATAGTGCACGCGGTGCATCGCACAAGATATCGCTTCAAGTCATATAGCGTTATTATTGTTCCGTCAATGCACGTATAGCGCCTCCACTTTTGTACACATAATGCACTTTTGCTGCCTCATGCGATGTAACTTTAACGCATAAAAATACGTATAACATGAACATAAACTTCATTATACGTGCAAATTGGTTGTCTGGATCGTCAACGTCCCTGAGACCTCTTGGAACTCCCCCTTGACCCCTCTTATAATGCCTCTGGAATCCCCTGAGAGCTTTAGAAACTCCCGAGAAACCCCTGAAACGCCCGAGACGCCTGGTCCGTGTTGAAATCCTCTGAGAATCCCTAAATGTCACTTAAGCCACCTGAAACGGCCCTGTGATAACTCTTCATGTCATAGACCAAAAGTTTGGGGTCACCCTTCAATATGATGTATCAGCCAAAAGTTTGGGGTCACTTTCGTAAAACATGGAAAAGTGATTTGGTGATATCTTCGACATCTATAGTTCAATTTTAATTCTTTTTGGCTCATTTCAAAGATAGATAACTAAATTTACGTGATGTCTTTAACTTAACATTTTTAACGATTTTTGTATATAAAAATGTTATGTAAAGTTAACACATTCCACCACACTTCAAAAAATGAGGCAACTTTACGTTAAGTTTTAGTATGTAAATTTCAACAAATATGTGTGGTTTAATGTCTATGCAGTAAGTATCATTTATTTTGTTTCAAAAAAGCCAAGAAGAATAAAAATTGAATGAAAGATGACAAAGATATCAACAAATCACTTTTCCATTTTTTACGATAGTGACCCCAAACTTTTGACCGATACATCATTTTGAGGGGTGACCCCAAACTTTTGCTCGATGACATCAAGGATTAATTTATTTAATAACTTTTTTCTAGATTTTTTAGCTAAGTTCTGTAAAAAGCAGTTGAAAACCAATAAAAAATGAGTCATATTACCGCTCTCATCTTAAAATATGGTAGACCCAATTTCCAGCGACACTGATGTGATGTCGGTCAGGCTAAGGCCGGGGTGGCCTCTGCTGTACATAGTAGCCGCCTCCATTCCACTCGGTCCATGGCTGTTTGTCTCCAGTTCCGCACTCTGCGTAGGGTCCGCAGATCGTCCTCCACTTGGTCGACCCACCTAGCTCGCTGCGCTCCACGTCTCCTTGTACCGGTCGGATGACTCTCGAGAACCATTTTAGTCGGGTTGCTATCCGACATCCTGATGACGTGACCCGCCCACCGTAGCCTCCCGATTTTCGCGGTATGGACGATGGTTGGTTCTCCCAGCAGCTGATGCAGCTCGTGGTTCATTCGCCATCTCCACGTCCCGTCTTCCATCTGTACTCCGCCGTAGATGGTACGCAACACCTTCCGTTCGAAAACTCCAAGGGCGCGTTGGTCCTCTGCACGTAGGGTCCATGTTTCGTGCCCATAGAGGACGACCGGTCTAATCAGCGTTTTGTAGATGGTTAACTTCGTGTTACGGCGAACTTTGTTCGATCGTAGAGTTCTGCGGAGTCCAAAGTAAGCACGATTTCCTGCCACAATGCGCCTCTGAATTTCTCTGCTGGTGTCGTTGTCGGCGGTCACCAGTGAGCCCAAGTACACGAATTCTTCAACCGCCTCGATGTCATCACCGTCGATATGAATTCGGGGTGGCGGGCGCGGTGATTCCTCCCTGGAGCCCTTTGCCATCATGTACTTTGTCTTCGACACATTAATGACTAATCCGATTCGCCTGGCTTCACTTTTTAGTCGGATGTACGTTTCCGCCATCGTCTCAAATTTACGAGCAATAATATCAATATCATCGGCGAAACCAAGCAGCTGAACGGACTTCGTGAAAATCGTCCCACTCGTGTTTATCCCCGCTCTTCTTATTACACCCTCCAAAGCAATGTTGAACAGCAAGCACGAAAGACCATCACCTTGCCGTAACCCTCTGCGAGATTCGAAGGGACTCGAGAGTGTCCCTGATACTCGAACTACGCACATCACTCGATCCATCGTCGCCTTGATCAACCGTATCAGTTTATCCGGGAATCCGTATTCGTGCATAATCTGCCATAGCTGTTCTCGATCGATTGTATCATACGCCGATTTGAAATCGATGAACAAGTGATGTGTGGGCACGTTGTATTCGCGGCATTTCTGCAACACCTGGCGGATGGCGAACATCTGGTCCGTTGTAGCGCGTTCACCCATAAATCCAGCCTGATATTTCCCCACGAACTCTCTTGCAATCGGTGATAGACGGCGGCATAAAATTTGAGAGAGTATCTTGTATGCAGCGCTCAGTAGTGTGATCGCGCGGTAGTTCCCGCAATCCAACTTGTCGCCCTTTTTGTAGATGGGACACACGATACGTTCCATCCATTCCTCCGGTAATACTTCCTCCTCCCAAATCTTGGTAATGACCCAGTGTAGTGCTCTCACCAGTGCTTCTTCACCGTATTTTAGAAGCTCGCTTGGTAGTTGATCTGCTCCAGCGGCCTTGTTGTTTTTCAACCGGCCAACCTCCTCCTCAATCTCTTGAAGGTCAGGGGCCGGAAGTCTTTCGTCCTGTGCACATACTCCTAGATCTGTTACCACGCCACCTTCGGTACGGGGCCGGATCACAACGTCCGAGGCCATACTGTCCCGGTCGTTAAGTCGCGTTTTTTTGCGAAATAACATCCGAAAGTTTGGATGCGTCATAATATCCTATGTGCCTTCTTTCCTTGGACTTCGTGACATATCTACATGTTTGGACGTTATGCCCCGTAAAAATGCGCCATAAAGTCCTGGGACATTATGGCCTCGGACGTTATGATACTGCGCCCTTCGGTACTTGCAACGTCGCCATTGAGGTGCTCATCGTAATGCTGCCGCCACCTCTCGACCACCTCACGCTCGCGCGTGAGAATATTCCCGTGATTATCTCGGCACATGTCGGCTTGTGGCACAAAGCCTCTGCGCGAGCGGTTCAGCTTCTCGTAGAACTTTCGTGTGTCCTTAGCGCGGTACAGCTCTTCCATCGCTTCGCGATCTCGTTCTTCCTGCTGGCGCTTCTTCATCCGGAAGACTGAGTTCTGCCTGTTCCGCGCCTGTTTGTAACGTGCCTCATTCGCTCTCGTACGGTGTTGCAGCATTCTCGCCCATGCTGCATTCTTCTCGTTTTTCAACTGTTCACATTCGCCGTCGTACCAGTCGTTTCTGTGATTCGGAGTCGCGAAGCCTAGTGCTGTAGCCGAGGTACTACCTATGGCGGATCGGATGTCCCTCCAGCCATCTTCAAGTGTAGCTGCGCCAAGCTGCTCTTCCGTTGGTAGGGCCACTGCTAACTGCTGCGCGTAGTCTTGAGCCACTTCTACGTTACGAAGTTGCTCGATGTTGAGCCGCGGCGTTCGACTTCGACGCGTGCTGATAACTGTCGAAAGTTTTGAGCGCATGCATACAGCGACTAAGTAGTGATCCGAATCTATATTCGCACTGCGGTATGTGCGGACGTTGGTTATTGTGTATTCAGTTCAAAGTTGGATTATCTCGACTGTTTGTGAAACTGTTCAGAACAGTCGTCGAATATCGAGGGGATTCTCGATGTATTCTACAGAAACCAATGAATCAGCAAGTTTGTTCAAGCACATCATTATTTCAAACGTATAGGTCTTCAGAATAACAAATGTTAGCAATTATCCTGGAAATAATATAAATTGCATTTATTAAACCTCACTTTAAAACATTTAAAACATTTATTGCGAAAACAAAATATTTTCATGAATTTGTTGAGTGATAAACATTGCATTTGAACACCCCCCGACTTCCGCGCCAAAAAGCTGGCGGCTTGGCTGCTGGCAACAGCTGATCAGGGCGACCGGTTGGCTGTCCTTGTTCCACCAATTGAATGTTTTTGAAAACGCGTTTGCGCGCGAAATCTTTCTCGCTCATTTCTGCTGTCAAATCCGTCACCGACTGTTCCACCGACCGTTTGAAACGCCGACTGTTTCGAACGGTCGTGAACAGTTTGGAACTGGACGGTCAATATATCTGAGAAGAATTTACCGTCGATTAGAACGTGGTCGATTTGGTTTTCTGTTTGTTGGTCGGGTGATCTCCAGGTGGCTTTGTGGATATCTTTGCGGGGGAAGAAGGTGCTTCGGACTACCATACCACGGGAGGCTGCAAAGTTTACGCATCGCTGGCCGTTATCATTCGATACGGCGTACAGGCTGTTTCGCCCGATTACCGGTCTGTACATTTCCTCCCTTCCTACCTGCGCGTTCATGTCGCCGACAACGATTTTCACGTCACGCGGCGAGCAACCATCGTATGTTTGCTCTAACTGCGCGTAGAACGCTTCTTTCTCGTCATCGGGTCTCCCTTCGTGTGGGCAGTGGACGTTAATGATGCTGTAGTTGAAGAAACGGCCCTTAACTCTCAACATGCACATCCTTGCGTTGATCGGCTGCCACCCGATCACACGTTGTCGCATCTTGCCCAACACTATAAATCCTGTTCCCAGTTCATTGGTGGTGCCACAGCTTTGGTAGAAGGTAGCCGCTCGATGCCCGCTTTTCCACACTTTCTGTCCAGTCCAACAAAGTTCCTGCAACGCCACGATGTCGAAGTTGCGGGGATGTAGTTCGTCGTAGATTATCCTGTCACATCCTGCGAAACCTAGTGACTTGCAATTCCATGTTCCAAGTTTCCAATCGTAGTCCTTATTTCGTCGCGTGGGTCTTTGCCGATTGTATCGAGTCGTATTTCCTCCTATGTTATTCGCAATGGGGATTTTTACGGGTGGCTTATTGGGCCTACGCCAACACTCCTGTCTCGCCGGAGGGCCATCGTGCCAGTTCTGTTTAACGTCCCAACCAACACTGGGAAGACCACGCTGATGGGGCTACCACCTTGGATCTAGCTGGGCGTGGTGCAGCGTTTCTTACTCAGCCGCTGGATGCCAGAATAGACGCTGTTTGAGCCGCACCTCCTTGGTGAACAGACACTCGGATCGTACCTCCTCAATCTAGCAATTCCAGCGACACTGCTGTAAGTTTATATTCATTTTTTAGAAAATTTGGCAATTTTGGGTTAAGTTTACATTCAAAATTTTTCTAAAAAGTTTCTTTTAAATCATGTTCAAAGTTTCTTTAACTTATTATCTTTTGAATGAGACCTAGGGTTTTGAAATCTGACGCAAATTGGCGGAGATATGGGCCTAAAAAAATGACATGTTTTTGAGGTGGTGACCCCAAACTTTTGATCTGGAGTATATGTTTAGACGGAGAAAGTCGGTAAACCGCAGAGATTTCGATATAGTCATCCAAATTGCTGGCTGCGAATCTTATTAAACATTCTAAGAGTGTCTGAGTACTCCCGTAAGTGTAGATCATCATATCTACAATTATTATAACGAGTGATTCCTGGAAATGTTTCCCTGAAACCTCCTGGCCTTGAACCCCTTCTGAAACTAAATAATGCTCTCTTGAAAGCCTCCTAAAAACCGTTGAAATACTGACTTCCGAAACCCCCTGAACCTACCTGAAATGGCTTGCAACTCCCTTCCAAACTCCCTGCAACCGTCTAAAACCACTAAGAAACTCAATAAAACTTCCTGAAACGTCTTGAAATACCTTGAATCCCATCTGAAACATCCCCAGAACCACATGAAACCCCCTGAAACATCTTAAAACACTTTGATACCCTTTTTAAAACCCTTGAAAGCCTCATAATACCCCAAGCAACACACATGTTATAATAAAGTTACGACAGCGCAAGTTTTGGTTACATAGAAGTTTATTTTACGTAATTCTAACATTCTGTTGAAATAACGTAAAATAAACTTCTATACAACCAAAACTTGCGCTGTCGTAACTTTTGTATAACATGTGTGTTGCTTGGGACTGTCAAACCCCCTCAAAAATCTCCTGAAACGTCTGATCTCAACTTGAGATTTCTTTGAAAACACATCCCTTCAAACGCTACCTGAAACGCCATGAAACCTCCTGAAACCTCCCAAAATGTTGTCAAATACGTTCTCTGAACACCCTTTGAAACATCCATGAAAGCATTTGAAACGCCCTGAAACTCCCTTGAAAGCCCTCTAAAACCACATGAAATACACAGCAACCTCTGCGAATCCATTTCTGAAACCCCCTGAAAAGTCTTTATATGCTTTGAAACTTCTCTAATGCATCCCTGAAACCTCTCTGGAAGCCCCACAGAACCCCCGGGGACCACTCAGAAAATTTTCTGAAATTTCCATGAAATTTCCAAATGAAAACCTGGCAAATTAATATAAGATAATTTTGAATTTTGACTGCAGTTAAACAATTAGCGACAATGGAAAAAAATGAAAACAAAAATTTCAGTACTAACTTTTTATCAATTGGCGAACCCTGAATAATTCAAAATGTATCTCAGTCGGCTTCTCGGGCGTTTCAAGGAATTTCATAGGGGTTTCAGGGTAGTTTGAAGTGATTTGGGTGATTTTCAGGCGGTTACAAGCTGGTTTTAGGAAGCACCTCGAGCAGAAGGGCATACCTTACAAATACCATGCGAAGAGCAACATGTGCTCTAATACCTAAAATTGTTATTGCTGCGTTATTCTACGAAATGTTATGAGAACATTACAATAACAGTTGGAGGTGTTTGAGCAGAGTTTGGTATTGATGTAGTATTTGTTGGTTTAGCAGTGAAAATAACCAAAGAACAAGATTTGCTATTACATCATGAAGTCATCGAACAAACGAAACATTCAATAACAAGAAATAATAACTTTGGAATAACAAATAAAGCATTTGAAATTTTAGGTATGCATTCATTATTGAAATAACAAGACTTGTTATTTTCTAGAAGTTATTTATACAAAATTTTGGTATTCATTTTTGTAATTTTACATCTTATTACCACCTAATGAAGGGCATATCAAGGTATGGTAGTATTTAAGATAAATACCTTGATATGTTATTCACTTGTTATTTTCTTCTGCTCGGGACCCCAGGGCCTTAACAAGTTTATAGCGTTTAAGGAGATTTTAATGAACGTTTATGAAGTTTCAGAAGAGATTCAAAAAGTTTCAAAGGGTTTAAAGGACTTGAGGGCTCCAGTGGGTTTCAACGTGGCGTCAGAAGTTTCCAAAGGATTTCGGAGGGCTTCTAACAGTTTCAGATAATTTCAGGGAGGCTTGGGAGGGGCTACAAGGGGTTTTAAGAAGTTTCAAGAAATTTCAGCAAGTCTTAACAAGATTTTCAGAAAGTTTCAAGGAGCATCATGAAGACTTTCTTAAGATTCTTAAGATTGTACAGGTATTTATGTGAGGAATCACTTATACCATTGATACGATGCTTAAGGGGATTCCTGGGTCCATCAAGAACTCTCATAAGATCTCCATGTACTAGGCTCTCTAGCTGACAGGCTAGGACTTTGGCTCCTCTTGTTTTTACTCGATCGTGGCTTTGGCGTTCTTTCGGTTCTTCATCTTCCTCCATGAGCCATCTGTGTGATCAGTGTGTTCTGTGGGTGCGTAACTCAACAACGTAACAAATTATTCCCACCAGTAGCGATGGAGGCGTTCCATTGACCTTCTACGCTGCCACATTCCCGAATAGAACAAATGTTCTACAAAAGTACTTCTGTACAAATTAGATCATATAAGAGTTGTACACGCTATTGTAGAACATGTGTGCTGCTTGGGTTCAGGAACATAAGTGTAGTGACAATAAGTAAAAATACACAAAAAAAACTAAAAAATAAAATTTATAAAAAAGTTTCGGAAGTTCCACAGCACAGTGCTCCAGTTCCCCGACGAAGAACATTTTCAGCGCAACGTCTTCTGGTCGGCGTGTTTTGAGTCGACGTCTGAGTTCCTAATTCGTATGTAAGACTGCCGAACCAATACAGTGAACGTTTCCTGTAAATGTTCTGTAAATGTCTTGTTCCAGAGACTTTCCAAGATATTGCACCGCAGTGATTCCTTCAGGAATTGCTTCTGAGTTTTTTTTTTCTTCTGATAAGAAATGTATACATTAATTCATCCTTTACAAATACCTTCAGAAGCTTCTTCAGATGTTTATCTAGCATACTTTCCGCTTTCATCACGAATTAGCGGCGCTAATTCGTGATGAGGTTGCCTTTGACATTAAGGTACACCGGGGCAAGTTCAAATGGGTGGGGCAAGACGAAACACGAAGTTTTGAAATAGATTTCAATACAATTTGGAAATTTGTCCTTCGCTAAAAAATTGTTTGAATCAAAAACTGCATATGTGTTATGGAGATCAAACTGTTTATCATCAATAGAAAACATCATGTTAACCCGCTGTTTCATCTTGCCCCACCCGTTTCAACTTGCTTCACCCGTTTCAACTTGCCCCGATATACCTTAATTCAGGAGCTCAGGCAGTGTACATAAATTCCGAGATTTCAAAAGGGTTCAAACGAAGACTACTTTATCAAGAAGACATGGAACTCTAATATTTTCTCATACTACCGGCAAACGTCACCAACGGCACCGCCGCCTGTTGAGCTAAGGTGGTACCTTTGTATAAAAGACACTACAGCGTCTTCGGCCAGAGGCCGCATAGACTGAGCGAGCATTACTATCATTAGACAACGGACAACACATATAACACCCAGTGGCCTAGGGAAGAATTTTTCGTTTTGACGAAAAGTTTTCCCCGACTGGAGCGGGAATCGAACCCACACTCCGAGGCTTACGAGACACCCAGGCCCGGATTAAGGATTGTGGGGGCCTGGGGCCCGAGCGGATGTGGAGGCCCCTCGGAGAGATAACCAAAAATATGTTTCCTTATTTTCGAACAGTACTTGAGCAATATGAAAAATAAAGCTAATGTTAGCAACCAAAAAATGTTTTTGTGGGGGGGCCTAAAATGTGGGGGCCCGGGGCCCGGGCCCCCCGGCCCCCCCTTAGATCCGGCCCTGGAGACACCTAAACGACTGACGCCACTAACCGCTCAGCCACGAAGCCCACAAAAATATAAAAGTGAAAGAGTGTATTGGTGCGACTATGAAGATTTACACACACTATCATTAATAGTACCACCTTCATCCGTGGTGGCGCTGCTAACAGTGACTCCCGATTTTCTGCAGTGCTGCAAGTCTTCTTGATAAATTGGTCTTCGGTTCAAGCGTTCAAGCCTAACCGCACTGCACAATGGGTCCAAAGCCGTAAAAACTGTACATGAAAAGATAAGAATACGGTAAGGTACACCGGGGCAAGTTGAAACGGTTGGGGCAAAATGAAACAGCGGGTCAACATGACATTATCCAATGATGGGAAACAACTTGAATGCCATAGCACATAGTTTTTGATTCAAACAATCTTTTGGCGAAAAAAATATATAAAATTACATTGAAATCCATTTTAAAACTTCGCGCTTCATCTTGCCCCATCCGTTTCAACTCGCCCCGGTGTACCTTAATTTTTATCAAAACACTACACGTGCCTCTAGGAAGACTGAGTAAAAATTATAGGAGCCTATGCTGTATGTATATGATACAATAAAGTGAAAACAGTTCTAAAATATAGTGAAAAACTGCTTTATTTTACTCGTTAACCGACTTCCACATCTTATTATTTAAAACACGTATGGTCGCTGTGGCATGCACAAGTTATAGTAAGCCTTCTTGTCCCAAAACTCTACCCCCTTCCATCCGCACCAGCCCTTCGCCAACACGGTTCCAATTTCGTCCGCCCCGGTGTAGTGGGGATCCAAAATTAAAAACTTCAAATCACCGGTATTGCGATCGAAATCCACTCCTAGAATGGTGTGGGCCAGCACTCCACCCCCGATCATGATGGGCGTTCCCTGTGTTTCGAAATGGTATGCCAGTTCCGATCCCTTCATGGCCAGATCCGCACCGGAGCTAACGTGCATTATCTTGGAATCCACCTTGACGAACTCGTTCAGACACATGGAAACTTCCGTCGATCCGATCCACTGGCGTGACCCCACGAAACCCGCAGGTTTATCTCCAACTCTGACCAAATACTTCTGGATTTCGTCGTGCGTTGGGATCCGAACGTCGGCGTAGCCCTGATAGATGAACCACGAGATGAGGGTTTGCAGCGATCGATACGCACAGCCCCAGCCATCGTCGTTGAAGCCGTCCTGCATGTAGTGGTGGTAGCTGTACCTACCCTGGACCAGGGACATTTTCCCATCCGTTACTGCGAATATGGAAAAAGGTTATTGGGAGTCATTTTAAATGTAGAATCTACATTGTAGAACGAATCAATCAACAACTTGCAAATGACGGTAAGTTTGGCAGGAAAAATAGTAGTTAAAATAATATTATAGCCTTACATTGCCGTTTCACGCCAACGTGTGGGTTGAACAGCAGTTTGCTGTTGCCTTCTCGGAATCGGAATTCGTTGGCTTTTCGGAAGTAAGGTCGACTGGTGGGTACTCCAAAATGTTGATGCAGTGATCTACGCTTATCTTGAAGGAATTCATCTGAAAGTGGAACGGTTATTTGTGGCAGTGTTCTAGTTTTTCTAGATGAAGTTCGTCATACCGTCTTCCTTTATGCTATCGCCAACTGGATACACACAGGTCCAAAAGTGTCCAAGTCCATCCGGATACATGTGATAACACTTGGACACAGAAATTTGACTAAACTGTTCAAACTGTTCCAAGAAACTGTGCTCCAGTAAACGTAAAGAGCGGCACATGCTTTCCACTAGCACATCATAGCACAGGACGGCCTTCGTCTCCTTATGCAACATGCTCAACACATCAACCTGAAGCGGTACTTTCATTTTACCACACGCTGGAAAAGAAAAACGTGCCTTTAAAAGCTCTGAACAATACTTGAGAAACTCATAAGTACCATTTTTGCTATCGATCGTAACATTGCACGCTTCCCGGGTCAGGCGTTCATCTTGGGTGTCCTTCGATTTCTTCACCATCATGTTGATGTTCAACACCTGATACTCTGTAGGAGTGATGCTCAACGGAGTCTTTTTCTTACCACCTTTGGACCCGAATCCATCGTCTTCCGTTTTGGTCGTCATCACAATCAATGATTCCATCGTATCTTCCGCATTCAACCCCACAACCTGACATCCAGTTGATCCCCCGTTTAATATAACCCCCGTCCCGGCCACGCTGAAAGCCACATTCCCCGAAGCCAATCGTTTTCGCAACCTGAACGAATTCTCAGCGATGGACTTTTCATTCAGCTCACAGAACAAATCCATACTACACTGCAGTCGCAGAAATAGATAGTCCCGGAACAGATCCGTCTCGCTAATCACTTCGTAGCTGATATCCTCCAACTGGCCATGCTTAAAAAACGACGCCTTCACGTCCCCATCGGCGTCGCAGTTAATCAGCACCGGATTGTCCGTAATGTCCACATCCTGCAGGATTTCGTTTAGATGTGCCTCGGCATCCGTACACGGGCCGAACTTGATTAGCCCACAAAGGTCCACCTCGGTGGGGAAGTTATTCTGAGCCTTTCGATAGTTCATGGTCTTCGTTTGCCCGTCGCTGTCGTCGTTTTTGTTGTCCTCCAGAATGAATCCCAGCACGGTCAGAGTGCCTTGGGTCATTATGCCGAACAGTTCTCCGCTGCATTGGGACGTCACCTTGGCGATGCGCTAGAAGAAATATGAAGCATATGAAGCATAAGATGACCACACATTGTAGTTACTGATCTACTTGACCAGATCAATAGCAATTTTAAGGGCTCAGCGTTTGTAAAGTCAATAATGACGCAAGGCACGTCTTTGGTAGATGTAAGATAAACAACCATTCCTAGTAGAAACCGAGGAACTCTCTGCATATCCGCAATTGTCTCGAGAAATAGTATCTATTAAATGCTAGAGTAGAGCAATGTGTAGATCTAGAAGACGATTAAACACTTTTTTTTATTCACTCAACCAAATGAACTGCTGAAACGACACCTGCAAACTTTATTTTGCAGGATAATCACAACTGGTAACTGATAGGAGGGCAGGTGCCAAGCGCGAGAAGGGTGACGCGCTCGTCGACAAGATTGAAAAGCATTCAGAAGATTTGAAGGCGATAAGGGGCGACGCCAAGCTCGTGGATCTGGGAGCCGACATACGCAGTTTTCAACGTACAATACAGGTAAAATAATCCTCAAGTACCAATGCAACAAAGAGCGCAAGGACGCCGCCTACAACAGTCTGGCGGAATAGGTCTTTGGCGAGGGTGTCGAGCGGAGGCGGTTCTGAAGGTGAAAACCCTAGACGAGATCACTGACGCGGAACAGCGCACCGTGGCAACAGTGCGAGGTGCCGATGGCTACCGCAACCGTTCTACTACGGAAAGACCCGGCAGGTGTGTACAGATAGCCTTGGTATAGCTACCTGTGGCAGTACTAACAAGTCCATTAAAATAGGGAAGCTCAAATTGGGCTGGTCCGGTATGCCACCTGACCATACACGAGCCACCGGAGTCTTACCTAAGGTGTTTGGCACCAAGATACAAGTCATGGGACTGTGTTTAAAGACTCCAGCAAGCTCTTTAGATGATATGGATGTGAACGCCATAAAGCCATAAGGGAGGCTTAAGAAAACCGGCCTTCAGAAGAGTCACAGCTGACAAGACACAGTGCAGGTAAAGCAGCTGAACCTGAACCACTTAACCACTGCAGGGCTTAACTCGTGAATTACTGAAATCTCCCAGGAACTCTTTTTAAGATTTCTTCAGTTATTCCTCCTTGTATTCTTTAAGGATTTCTTCCCGGAAATAATAAGATATTGTTACTGTTTAGGGATTCCCATACCAATTCCTCTTGAAATTGCCCCAGAAACACTTCTAAGGATTCATCCAAAAATTCCATCTGCGATTTCATCAGGAATTATTCCTGGTATTCTTCTACGAATTCCTTAAAAAAATATCCACGATGTTTTTTCAGGAATTCCTCTGGGAATTTTTCCAGGGCTTCCTCTGGGAATTCCTGCAGGGAGTTCTCTAAACATTCTTCCAGAAATTCCACCAGGAATTCCTCTAGAGGTTCTCCAGAAGTTCCTTTGGAGATTCCTTCAGGGATTCCTACAGGCATTCTTCTAGAAATTCCTACATTTTTTCAGAGATTCCTCCAAGAAATCCTACAAAGTTTCCTCGATGAATTCCTTCATGAATTCCTCCATGCATTCCTCCAGAGATACCTACAGAAATTGCTCCCGGGATTATTAATAGAATTCCATCTGGAATTCCTACAGAAATTTATCCAGGATTTTTTTAAGGGATTTCTTCAAGGATTTTTTCCAGAGGCTCGTACAAGAACTCCTCTAAAGATTTCTCCAGGAATTACTTCAGCGAATCATCCAAGAATTCCATCAGGAATTCTCCTAGGCTTTCTTCCGAGAAATTTTCCAGGCATTCTTTCAGAGATTCCTCATTGGATTCTTGCAGAAATTTCTCTATGATTTTTTCAGCGATTCCTCCAGGAAAACCACCAGATGTTCCTCCAGGAATTGCTTCAGGGACTCCTGGATTTTCTTCAGGAATTCTTTTTGGGATTCCTCCAGAAATTCATGCAGCCATACCTCCAGGAATTAATCAAGGAATTCCCCAATAAATTATGCCACCAGTTCATCCAGGAATTTCTCCAGAAAATCCTTCATTGATTCCTTCAGAACATCTTCCAGGATTTTCTCTAGAAATAGCTTTTGGAATTTTTCCAGGAATTTCACCAAGAATTTTTCTAGATCTTCCTCAACTAATTTCTGCAGGGATTCTTCCAGGAATTCCGCTAGAAATACCTCCAGAAACTTCTTTAGGGATTTTTCTATGGATTTCTCCACGAATTTCTACAATGATTCCCCAGGGATTCCTTCAGAAATTCCTTTGAGGATTTCTTCAGGAATACCTCCAGAAATTTCTTCCAGGAATTTCTCAGGAGATTTTTTTAGAAATTTCTCCCAGGGTTCCTCTAGAGATTCCCCCAGAAATTTATTCATTATTTGTTATAAGAATTCCTCCAGGAGTTCCTTCAATTCCCAAGGCATTTTTCCAAGATTTCATTCAGGAGTTTCTCCAGAAACTCCTCCGGGAAATTCTCGAAGAATTATCACAAGATTTTCTTCAGGAATTGCTCCAGGAAGTTCTCTAGGAATTTATTCGGGAATTGCTCCTGGGCATCCTTCAAATATTATGGCCGCATTTTCTCTAGGATTTTCTTCAGAAAATTTTCTGGGGATGTTTTGCAGGAATTCTTCCAGGAAATTCTCCAAGAATATCCTCAGGAATTTCTCAGGGTTTCCCCCTGGCATTTCTTCAGGAATTTCTCCTGAGATTATTAATTAATTGCTTAAGGTATTCCTCCAGAGATTTCTTCACGAATTTTTTCAGGGATTTTCTCAGGGATTCCTCCAGGAAATCCTCTAGCGATTTCATCAGAAAATATTTCAGGGAATTCTCCAGAAATACCTTCAGGATTTTTTAGGAAATTCCCCTAGAAATTCATCCAGTAATTATTTCAGAAATTCCTCTAGAGATTTTACCAGGAATTACCTCATGGATTCCTTCAGCAATTTCCACAAGAATACCTCTAGGAATTCCTCCAGGATTTTATCAAGGAATTTCTCCAGAAACTCCTCCAGTAATTACCCCAGGATTTTTATTCAGGTATTCCTTCAAATATTTCTCCATGAATTGCTCCTAGACATCCTTCAGAAATTGTGTCAGCAATTCCTCTAGGGATTCCTCCAGGTATTTCTTCAGGAATTTCTCCTGAGATCTCATCAGGAATAGCTTCAGAGATTCCTCCAGAAATTTCTCCAGAGATTTTCCCAAGGATTCCTCCAGGAAATCCTTCGAAGATTCTTCCAGGAAATCCTCCAGAAGTTCTTCCAAGGATTCTTCCAGGAAATCCTCTAGGAATACCTTCAGAAATTATTCCAGGAAATTTGTCAGGAATACCTTCAGGTATCTTTCAGGGATTTCTCCAGGAATTTCTCCAGAGATTCCTCCAGGGATTTCTCCAATAATTTCTTCAAAGATTCCCCCAGGGATTTTTTCAGGAATTCCTTCGAGGATTTCTCAAGGGATTTTTTTTTTTAATAGAAAAATAATAGACGTAGCAGTCTTCCAGAACTCTCCTGGAGATTTCTCTAAAAATTTATCCAGATTTCCTCTAGAGATTCCTCAAGAAATTCCCACAGGAATACCTCTAAAAGTTCCTCCAGGCATTCCTTCAGGATTTTATCCAGGAATTCCTCCACGAACTTCTCCAGCAATTCCTCCAGGTAATACCTCTGGAATTTCTACAGGATTTCCTCCAGGAATTGCTTCTGGACATCCTTCAGAAATTATATCAGCGATTCCTTCTGGAATTTCTCCAGGAAATTCCATACGGATTTTTTCAGAGATACTTCCAGGAAATTCTCCACGAATACTTTCAGGATTTTTTCAGGGATTCCTCCAGGACTTCCATCAAATCCTTCCTCCAGAAATTCCTCCAAGGGTTCTTCCAGGAAATCCTCTGGGATTTTTTTCAGAAATTTCTCCAGCATTCATCCAAGAAATTTCTCCAGGTATTTGTTCAGAAGTTTCTCCAGGCACTCCTCCAGGATTCTCGCTAGAGATTTTCCAAGTAATTGCTTCAAGGATTCATCCAGGAATCCCTTCTGGGATTTCTCCAAGAATTTCCCCAAGGAAACCTCCAGAAATTTATGTAGGATTTCTTCTAGGATTTCCTAATGAGATCTCTTCAGAAATTTCTCTAAGTAGGTATTCCTCCCATAATTTATACAGGAATTCTTTCAGAGATTTCTTTGTTAAGTTTGCCGGGAACTCCTCCGGGGATTCAACAGAGCTTCCACCAGGCATTCCTGTAGGAATTGCAACAGGAATTCATCCAGGGTTTTCTTCGGGGATTTATCCAGGAAAACTTCCAGGGATTCCTCCAGGAAATCCTCATGTGATTTCTTCAGAAATTTTTCTCAGGTTCTCTTCAAAAAGTCATTAAGGAGTTCTTTCGGAAATTTCAGAAATCCTTCAAGCATCTTTTCAGGGATTTACCCAAGAACTTTTTCAGGATTCCGTACTGGTTTTTTTTTTTTTGAAGTATTTCAAGAATTTGTGGAGGAATTCCTCCAGTGAATGATATTAGACGATAATTCAAAAGGGATGCATACAGGAACTAGGAAGTTCTAGGTAAGTCTTCAAAAAAGTTTGTTAGTTTTTAAAGATTTTAGCAATAATTTCTTTTGAATATTTTGTAGACTTTAATAATTTAAAAATCAGTGCAAAATAATGCACGAGTGAATAAAAATTCTTAATCTTCCAGAAATTGGTCACTGCAACCAGCATCACGTTGGTTTGTGTAGATCAGGTGAGCTTTTTTTTAACGTATGTATTGAACAAAATATTACAGCGTGAGAGCTAAAGGATTAAATACTGCTTTAAGGGGCTGTCCATAAACCACGTGGTCATTAGGGGGGGGGGGGGGGGGGTTTCAGCCAATGACCATTTTGTATGGACAAATGACCACGCGGGGGGGGGGGGGGTTGAAAAGTCCCAAAAAAATGACCACGTGGTTTATGGATAGCCCCTAAGAGTATAATGTTAATATACTCAATTTCACCGTGCTGCATTTAGTTATAAAGGCCAGTAGGCACAAATTTGCTAAGGGTGCTTGCCCCCCCCCCTTACCGAAAAGCTGGCTACGCCCTTGGTGAAACAGATTCGCCTGATCAGCGTACGTATGACGGTAACAAAAAACCTTATTTATTGTGTTGTTCTGTGCTAGATAGCTGCACCGTGACAACAACATATGTAATTAGATTTTAAAAGAATACTACACTAGTGCAAACAATGCACGGAAAACTAAAAAGAAGAAAAAGAAGAAACGATCAGTGGACAACAGGGTGGTAGGATCTTGCCAATTGAAGGCCAGTGTCTGTGCGATGTACCAGTTTCATCTCTGGTCGATTCTAATGGACAATCTCTGCTACAATATATCTTCTTATCCGGTGTATAGAGACGAACCAGCCAAGGGCTGAAAGTCTCTTTAATAAAGACAAATCAATCAATCAAATTATCCGGTGTATCTGCGGACGCTAGAGTCGACATTCCCCGATTTTTTTTAGCGGGGATCTTGACTTGTGCAACAAAGTGACCATGAACGGTATGGAATACCTCACGACCGCACAGCCCCTCAGTTAAACGACCAGGCAGAGTATTTCATTGACACCAAAGAAATTCACCATCGGAGGCTACGTTTGGACGCAAAAATGCAGACCTTTCTTTAGCTACTGCGCTCCACTTCAACAGTTTATGATGTACGCAATGACCCCCTGCGCAAATCATTCAATACAGCAATATTTTATACGCAAAGGTGTGTACGAGAAACACTTGATCATGAATGACCGGCATTGGTCTCGAAAGAGTGGGTGATGTACAACGTATGTACTGATACTCGCCAAATGATACATCCGTCTCTGTGCTGATCGAGTCATCGGAGATGGGGCCAGTTATACAGCAGCCTTCGTCTTCCAGACCGAAATGAGATTCCTCATCAAGCTCAAATGATGTGGCGGTTCCGAAGATAACTGAGTCGTCCTTCTCAAAGTCAATTTCTGCAACATCAACAGGGCAAATCTGCTACTGAATCCAAGCATACAGTAGTTCTACTACGGCGATCCTCTCGTCCGACAAAACAGCCACGGGTGGTTCAACTCCTATCTGCTTTACTGAGAGGGGTGTTGTTGTAGTCAAAGAACCGGATTGGCAAAACTCACGGTTGCACAACTATTCCCACAGGGCTCACCGATGTCAGAAATAGGCACCGGTTCATTCTCACACTCTTAGATCAGCTCGGTATTTTTTTTTTTCGTCTGTTTACTAAGTTTTCAATAGCAGATTTAGCTCGCTTGTTTCTTCACCTGAAATTCTGTATACGAGTCAGCGAAAAGATCGAAAAATAACTGAATTCGGTGAAAAAAGTACTAAGCTGGAAAAATCGAACATTTTAACTCCCAAATGGTATTATTATTATTATTCACAAATTACTCTAAATTTAGAAAGAGAAATAAGCTACCTTGAATGATTAAGATTTGAAATCGTTCTCACAAGGGCGCGAAACCTTCTTATCTTTTCAAATACCATTACAAAACATCAAAAAATATAAATGTAACTATTCTAGAGGCTCAAGCGGAAATCATCCATAACTTCTAAATGGTACATATGAATGTCTTATTATTTTAATTAACTTCATTCTTACAATCTAATTATAATTTCACTTTATCTTTTGATATATTGTAAGAATTTCTTTCGTTTTTTTATACTGTGTTCAAATAAATAATAATTTGCATAAAACTTAAGCGTCCATTTGCAGAATTTCCTACGTGATTCATTGAAAATTTAACCTTGTCTAACGATTAAAATTATCAAAATTAAATACACTGAAGCCACAAGTTAATTATAATAGTACAGTTTTTAATTATAATAGCTATAATTTCACAGATTTTTACCTACAAAACATGAAAAATAAAACTGCAATCATAAACTTTGAAAATATAAGCCAAAGTGCAAACCTTAAGAGATAGAAAAAAATTGTAATTATGTTTTCACTTCCACACTCCCATTTTCCCCTCAAAAAACTAGAATTTCCACTTACCTTCAGCACAAAGTCCGAAATCTTCAACTTCGGTGTCATCCTGGTCAACTGCAAATCCCGCAAAACGATTGGAAAATCTTCACAAATTCGATGCCCAGCTCATTCGAAACGATCGCCAAAATGAAAACAATCTACGCTTGGTACTACGTGTCAACAAAATACGCCTGTCGATTCGCAAATGCGCTTCTGACCGGACTGACAGCTGCACGTACCTACCCGCACGCAGCTGCCAGCAACAAAACATCCATCGAAAATGCACAGAGCCAGGCAAGGCAGCAGTGCGCAGTATAGGGCACTGCATGGAATCCTCTCCATCTCTTTCACTCTTACAGAAATCTTGTAAACAACAAGGCCAAGAAACGTCAAAATCCCATACAAATTCAAAACAGTGAGGTGCCCTATAGGTATCGAAACAGGCAAAACAAAACTCGGACAGGGTGACTCACAAGTCACAAGAAACGAATTGATTTTTATGGCAACGAAGTGAGACAAAGGGAGTCACTGAAAACGTGTAGAGATCTCCCAAATAACCACTAGGTACTATTATTCGCCTTGCGTGCAGAGTTGCGCAATATCAGTCTTGTCAAGTGACTACTGATATTACAACCATCGTCACTATCACTCCAGGCCTTTCAATATCAAAACGACAATGACAGGTAACGACCTGATATGAGCCATTTTACGAAGTGACAACAATGATGATGATATTGATTTTCACGTGTTATTGGACGCTACCTCCTGTCAAAATTCATCCATAAAAACGGCTCGTGAAATGGACTATTGACCCGCACTGAAGATCACAATCATGGCAACTGTTGTGATATTTTTGTGGTTTTCACCAAAACTCAAACTTTTTTGTGACCAACATGCCAAACTTGTTATTTTGTACCACATACTAAAATTTCATTTGGATTTTTAAACGAATTTTAAAGATGGCCTATCAGTGATTTCCTCACACCATCACAGGCCAATCTAGTTCTGATGGAACAAGGAAAGTGGCGGTGACTCAATAGAGCGCACGCTGACTTAGATCGCAGTCGGCCTATAGGTAAATCCAACGGAAGGTAACGATCCCTCCGCATCTGGTGGCGGGAATGAGAACCCTATGAAAAGCGTGGCTCCGCCAAAATTTAAGGACAAACGTATTGACATCCCGCTTCAACAGTGCATCAAAATTTCAAACGCACAAATCTCAAGAAGCAAGCTTTACACAACAAAACATTTTATTATTCTGTTTTTGCTCACTTGTAATAAGCTTAAAATAAGAAGATCAGATGCGCTGGTTTTGTTTCCGAAGAGATTCACTGTGCCCTCGAAATCGTGAGTAGGTGCCAAAGTCGGCCATTGTGGCGGCCATTTTGGGATTCTAACAAGTCTGTCCTTAACATGGCGCAGCATAGGCAAAGTGCACTTTTTTCACTTTTTCGTATCGAATTCCGCATCGTAGAGAAACGAACGAGCACTTTTTGGAAAGAAAATTTGATTCTCTTTCAGATGCGCTTAGATCCGGTAGGTACTTACGAACAATTTATGTGAGTAAATTGAGCAGCTCTTGCTATGCCTCCGGCGGACAATCTTCCGGATTTTTTGTTAGCTGACCAATCCGATGTCTGTCGGCGTGGGCACCGAGAATGATGATATTAGAAGTTATTGCCAATGGAAAATAGCAACTATCGGTGCAAAATATGAGTAAATTTTGAAGACAAAAAAGTTGATTTTTTATGCAAACAAACGATCTTCTCCTTATCTCACTCAGCGCCTCTACAATGGGGGACCATTCGGATTCACCTATTAAAATCAGCGATTTACTTACCATTGACAGTGACAGGGTGCGTATTGTTAATATCTTCAACAGAGCATTGCATTGTGGTAACTGGTATTCAGCAGCGAATAGAGAACCCAGTCCAGTTCCAAAACTTTATAAGGACTTTAACAGTCGTTGAAATTGACAACACAAGCGGCAACATCCTGGTGGCGCTGCCATCGCGCATTTCCCAAGCTGCTGTCAGAGGTGATTACAAAACTTATCTAGAGAGATTTGTTCCTAAATTAGATGTCTGTTTTCTGTTGTGTGATGTATTAAAAAACTTAAAGCTCGGGCAAACAGACGTAACATCTAGAGCAATTTTAATGAAAATCCACCGTCCAGTCTACCATCACCTGGTGGACAAATTTCACGAAACACTGCGTTGTGCAACAAAAATCAACAGAAAACGCTAATGTAAAACATGCAAAGAAAAACTATGCGCGTGTCTCTGGTTGTAAACATCAATACTATAAAGATTTAAAATGATAGTTAAAAGCGTAGTCGATGGATTTTGATTCCCCTTGTTACGTCTGTTTGTCTGTGCTTGAAGCATTGAATCAATAACTTTTTGGGCAATTCATGATTTATTAAAACTTGTCAAGTTACAGGTATTGATGCGAATACAGTTCTCCTGAGCATTCATGGTAATCGCAAACTGGCAACACTTCCAACTTCTTCGGAAAAATTGCTCACTGTGTCGTTCACCGCCAAATATTGTACATTGTCTGCCATATCAAGCGTATCGTCAGAGCGATTTGATCTCCATTTCCTTACGATGCTTGATATGTAGAATCTAGATGTTTCATTGAAAAACATAACAACCACAACAATGCTAGTAATTAGCGAAAATGTTCCCAACACCAGCATAACCGTACATGAATTCGAACCTTTATTTAAAGGTTCCACCTTAAAATCGAACAGCTCTTTCTGATCATAAGTCGCAGTCGACACCCCAAACACACAATAATCCGTATAATCAGGACAACAAGAGTTATCATCATCACAAGCATCATTGCAGCCACAATGGATCACGTTTCCTTCAACATCGGTAACATCTGTTGCGTTTTGGCCACATCGATTTTCGCACGATTCTGCTCGAAATGTTTCAACATACATCTCGGTCATACCATTACTGCTGCAACTACCGTTTCTGATCAGCTCTACGTCATCTATTGCGATATCACTGTTGTCACGCATTCCCACGGATGCCTGTATCACAATCTGGAAACTCTCGCTCTGTTGTTCTAGATCCAAGCAACCCTCGATCCACGCGCTGCCTTGGTTACCGCTCACAGTGAACTGTGCTGGTTGTTTTAGTAACTCTCTCAAATTCGAACTCAGCGGCTTCACGTAAACAGTGAGCGCGCCTACGTCACCAAACATGTGATAAAAGAAACGAAAACATGCATTGGTGCTGTAGTTACTGCTGTAGATGGGCGAGATAAGAAGCGCAGTTTCATTCATGTTTTTCAGTGACGAATCTACCAGCATGAAATGGCCGTTCAACGGCTTTCCAGTTGTGTGATCGTGTATTGGACCGGTCTTCAGTGCACGTTGCAATGCCACCCCGGAACTTCTCTCCCAGTCGAGTCTATGGATAGCATCGTTTTCCCATCCGCACAAATCGTGAACCTCAAAGTCACATGATACTGCGACTGTCCAATTGGTTCGACGACAACTTCCCAGCGTACGATCCCACGAAGTTCCGTTACAATAGTTGAACATGGGACCAGCCAACTTGTATCCGCTGTCGCAAAACAGTGTTGCCGCTGCTTTCTTGTGGTTGTAGAAGATGTAGCCATTGTCTACCGTTGCCAGATCAGAGCAACCCGGTTCTGAAACCAAGTACAACCGCTTACTACGATGTTTTGTTAAGGGCAACGCTCACTAAGAATACTTACTGACACAGACCGGCACTTGAGCGTTCCAGCGTCCACTCCTACACGAAAGAAGCGGTAATCCAACCAAGGTGAAATCTTCATTGCATGTGAACCGTAGATACTTTCCGCGAAGACGCATCTGTACGGATCCGTTCGGAATATCCGGTTTCGGGCAGATGCTACTGTAAACGTTTCGCAGCAGAGGATTGTAAGGAAAAGAATAATCTGGAACACGCACAAATTTGTAAAAAACAACATTCTTTCTAAAATTGCGACGAGACTTTTACCACTAACCGAAAGCGGAAATCTCCACGACCATCGTCAAAACCACGAAGATCAACGTTCTTGATAAGCGGTTGATGTACATTATTCTACCGTTCAACTGGGGGTGCGCCTGAGAACTGAATTCAGATAACCCTCCCAACCAATCTAAAGGCCTCGAAGAAATTCTGAATGCAATGCACACACTTACACATCGTTTTTTATCATAAGCATTTATTCAAAATAAGTTACACTTGTGTCTTACGCTATCACTATTTCTTCCCCTTCTTGCTGACTTTCTGTTTTGCGTCACCGTTTCCGTTGCCGCCACCTTCCTCACCTTCGCCCGCTTCCCCCGTTTCATCGTCCGGAAGGCTAAAATCTAGATGTTCATCAGCCGCCAAGAAGCGTACATCTTCGAAGCCCTCGTTGCTTCCGAAGTTATTCTTCTTCGATTTCTGCTTCAAGCGGTTCAGCACGTTGGCACCCGAATTGCGCCGAATGTGCAACACTACCAACAGTATGACGCAGCCGAACGAAACGACGCCAATTCCGGAGAATAGGAACACGCGCGCCAAATTCGGTTTGGAGTCTCCCAATTCCAGCATCGACAGCTCGTCGTTTGAGGCATCACCGAAGCGAGGAAACATCTTCATGACGATTTCTTCAGTAGTTGTAGAGGGCGGTAGTGTGGTCGAAGTAGTCGTTGGTCTCCGTGTGCGAACCATGGGAACGATGAACGGCTTGTTCGTAGTAGTCCTTGGTCTGAGATTATAGATTTTGGTGGTTGTTGTAGTAGACGGCGAGACCTTTGCTGTAGTCTTGGTAGATGTTGATAGAATCGCTTGCTCCGTCGAAGTTGTGGTGCTTCGCTGAGTAGTAGTTGACGTGGTAGATGGTTTCGTTGGAGTTGTTGTAGGTTTCGTAGAAGTGGTAGTAGATTTTGTTGTACTGGGAGAAGTGGATGTAGTTATGTTGGGCGTTGTTGATGTTGTTGTTGAGCGCGTCGTCTCCGTTGTTGATGTAGGTATTTTAGTGCTCGTAGTAGCGCTAAATGCTGTCTCGTTGAACACGCAACGTTCTGCATAGTCCGGGCAGCAGGTTTTGCTATCAACACAGCCTTCGAAGCAATCACACTGCACAAAATTCACACTTGTATCAGGAATTGTTACTACGGACGAAACATTCACACCACAACGGTTTTCACACGATCCAAGCTTGAATATATTGTCATCACTTGATACATCCGGAGGAATCACTTCAGGAGTGATGACCTCGTCATCTTCACTGTCACTCTTTGGGCGGCAGTCTTCACCATTTAACAAGCTCACGTCATCAATAGCTATGTCACTCTTGGCCTTCAAGCCTAATGAAGCTTCTATAACTATCTGGAATTCCTCTGAAAGTGGCTTTAAATCAAAGTAGCCCTCGTTCCACACGTTACGTTGGTTACCCTTCAAGGAGAAAATGGCGTCCTTTACACTGAAACTATCCAGTTGTTGCGAGGCGGGTCTCACGTACACGGAAAGCGTTCCAACGCCATCTCCGTACATGTGGTAAAAGAAAGAAAAACATGCACTCTGGCTGTAATTTGCAGGGTACATCGGGGACAGCAAACGCGCCGTTTCGTTGGTAAACTGTTCCACAGAATCAACCATCATGAAATGACCTGCAGAAGATAAATTTACACACTGAAACACATGTTTTCATACAATTTATACTACAATACTACTAACCGGCCAACGAAGTCCCAGTCGTGTGATCGAACTTCGGCCCGGTCTTCAACGCTTTTGGATGCACAATGCCATCACTCCTCTTCCAATCGAAGTCGTGAGTGGCCTCATTCATCCAACCGCACAAATCCGGCGCCTCAAAGTCGCAACTGGTTTCCGCTCCAATTCCGGTCTCACGGCAGTTTCCCAACGGTCGATCCCAGTGAGTACCGTTGCAATAAGCCTTAGAAGGGCCCGCCACTTGAAAGCCACTGCTACAGAACAACATTGCTGCCGCTTGTCCGTACTCATAGGAAATCTGACCGTTATCTACGAGCGTCAAATCTGGACATCCTGACCCTGGAACGATAGTCTCCGATGAATAAAAAATCCCGCTCGATTACTCACTTCCTGTGTTCACACTTACTGATACAGATCGGAATGGGAGTATCCCAACGGCCCTTTTCGCACATGGAGTACATATTCCCCACCAGAGTGAACCCACTGGCACACGTGAACCGAATCATCTTGTTCCTTTGGCGAGGTTTGGCCACTCCATTACGGAAGTATGGCGTCGGACATTCGGGACCGCTCTTCAGTTGAGGTTGCTTCATCGGCCAGCCACCCGTTCTTAACGGAGTCACTACGAGGAAAAATGGTCACGTTAATCGATCAACAAGTCGAACAGATTCCAACTTACGCCGATACTGGACTTGGCCGGTCACGTAGGAAACTTCCAGCGCCAGCCATAGCGCCACCACCGCCAAGATCGAAACCTCTGATAAGTGAGAGAACATTTGAACAATAAGTTGACTGATCAACACGAAAATCGGAAGGAAACTGAACCCGAGATTGAACGGGAAACATTAATGAGCAGAGGGTAGAAACAAGCAAGTATGGGGTTTATCGTGCTTCTGTCTGTCCTTCCGAAAGAAACAGGGAAGTAGAGGGAAGGAACTGATAAGACGACTCTCACAGCCGGAGCGAAAGCTAGTGTTGAGAGATATGCTGAACTGGAGAAAATATGCGAATTTTTTTTCACTCAAATCAGTTATTCTAAGGAACAAGAGATAAATTTAGTTATGTTTTGACGAGATCCGATGCATGTGGTGCTATTGATAAGACGATGTTTTTAAGAATAACAAACGAGGGCTAAGGATGTGAGTAATTTGGGGATTCCTTCGAGATGACCTATCCGCCAGGATAGCGTACCGCGAACTCACACTCTTATAGTAGAGTGTCTTACGTACAATTTGCTACAGCAGCATAGCACAGATTCGAGCTATAGCTCCATTTGTACAAATATTTGTATGGTAACATAGGTGATTTCGACCATTTTTTTTTATTTATTTATTGATTTATTTTTGATTGATTATAAGCGGACTAAAATGTAATTCCATATTAGCAACTTCTACACGTCGTTATACAGGTCGGACTCGATTATCCGGGTGACTCCAAAATTATTTCACCCCGGATAATCGAATCACCCGGATAATCGAGTCATGCTTCTTTTCTTTTATTTTTGATGTTCTTCAATCAAAAACTGTTCGTTAAACATAGAAGCTTTCATACATACATATCGTTGTAGTGCCTAAACCCAACGTCTAGTATTATTACAACCATGTTTTTTGAAAATAAAATTTTAGCTGAAAAATGTGAAAAAATAAAAACAATTTTTAAATAGACAAAATCCTACTTACAGGTGTTGTATTTGATGTTTATCACATTTGTTGACATATTGTAATCTAAAAATTTGTAAACAAAGCAAAAACAAACGAGCCCCGGATAATCGGGCCCCCGGTTAATTGAACCCCCGGATAATCGAGTCCGACCTGTAATCATAAAATATACCTCATCTAGTTCATAGATGTCTAGAGATTAGTCTTGACTTTTCAGTTTTTAGAAGTTATATTTTGAGGGTTTTTCAATGTATTTATTACTTAGCCGAAACCGTTGGTACTAAACAATCGATTGCAACTAGGAGTATCTGTAAATCTTCTGTGTTCACATTCTTATGCAACCTTGATTGTGATATGATGTAGCCGTTCGGGTCATGAATCAGATTCAAAAGTTTAGGTTTTAGATGAAAAAGTCACATTATCACTTTGAACTCGTTCAATTCAAGATAAATTGCATACCTTCAAGCGTTTAATGGTCAATATCAAAATTTTAATTTTCAATGTAACAGCCGAAGTGGCATTTTCAAATTTTGAAGTTAACTCAAGAGTTAACTCAATGTTTAAACTTGTTACATAGTTTCATGGAAATCCACCCGGTACTGGTTTTGCAGAAAATATTTTGCCAATATTTAAATTGCTACAAATGTTATCGGCAAAAGTTGTTTCAAAGTGATTAATTTGACTCCGGATTACGGTACTCAGTACACGGTATACGCATTCGAATATGCTTCCTTTACTAGATAGAATATTATTTTAATCGGCAAAAATGTCCAGCTGAATTATGCGTATTCGGTAGTGGACATATAGAACCGGTCAACCCGATCTAGTCCAGTCGAATGGCCCTCGTGGGAACCTGGACATTTAGTCAGGGCCTTGGTCATTTATCTTGATGATTTCTAACGTAAAAAGGAGCAACGGCCACCCTGGCCAACCCGTGGTCAACCAGTGGCCATCGGAATGTGTCCTGGAAGAGCCTACTTCAAGAACGTTTTGGCTATATCGCCAGAATATGCTCTGGAGCCAGCTTCAAAGGCCATATCTTCTTTTTTATGTTTATCCCGTGCTTTGGTGATCTAAAACAGACTTGCGTGTTTTGTACTGGATCGCTGCCCGAAATGACTGGTGCGCTACAAATGCACATTAAAATAAACTGACAAAATATTCACAACAATTTACAAACGTAACACACTCCATGCAACAATCATGTTCTTCGTTACCAAGAAGTTGTTTTTCACCTTACCAACAGCTCACGCAGCGCATCAGATAAGCTATGCGAACGAGAGCTATGCGCCTAGTTCACACCAGATTTTAGGGGGTCCTTCAGGGGGTCCCAGGAGTTCTAGAGGGGGCCTCAGGGGGTTGCAGGGGCCTCAGCGGTGCTTCAAGAGGGACCCAAGGTCTCAGGAGGTTCCTTGGGGTTTCAAGGAGTCTCAGAGGTATTCAGAGGGGTTCCATGAGGTCTCAGGGGCATTCCAGGAGGTCTCAAGAGCGTTTGAGAAGACCTCAGGGTTGTTTCAGAGGGCCTTAGGATGTTTAGGGGATCTCACGGAGTTTCAGGGAGTTCCAGGACCCGAGACCCCCTGAAACTCTCCAAAACGCCTTGAAACGCCCATGAAACTCCTTGAAACGGCCCCAAAAGGCCCTTGAAAACCCTTGAAAGCCCTTGAAACGCCTTGAAGCGCCCCTGACACCTCCATCTGAAATGCCACAGAATCTCCTTGTAAAAAGTACAACACTACCAAAAACCCTCGCTCGTCATATACAGCGCGGTACAATTTCAGCTGCTTGATGGCGCGCGTCCTGGAAGGTTAAAGGTTCCCGAATTTCCTCCTTAAACGTCGTTCAAACCCTTTGAAGCACATGCCTCGAAATGCCCCTGAAACCTTCCTCTACTTCTTTGTGGCTCTACGTTTCCACTGGAACTTGGCCTGCCTCACTTCAACTTATTATTCTTTGAGCACTTCCTTAGTTATTAATTGAAGGGCATTCTTTGCCTGCCATTGCATGAATTTGTATATTTTGAGCCAAGACAATGATACACTATGACCAGGATAGTTGAAAAAACTTCCGACCGGAACGGGAATTGAACCCGCCGTCTCCAAATTGGAAACCCGAAGCCTTATCCACAAGGCTAACTGGTGAACCCTCTTTCCCCTGAAACCTTCATAATCCCATTGAAACCCCCTTGAAATGCCAGTATACAATATGAAATGCCCCCTGAAACCCCTCGGAACGCCTTTAAAAGGCTCCCTAAAAAACCCTTGAAGTGCCCCAGAAATGCTATCAAACACCCCAAAAACGTTTCTGAAGCCCTCTTAAACTCATTGTAATGTCTCTAGAATGCCTTGTAAACCAGGACACTACCAAAAAATTTCGCACGTTGTATAAAGCGCGAGCGCGGTGCAGTGCAGCTCCTGAAATCCCCGTAATCCCATAGAACGCCAAAAAAATCTGTCGAAATGCCCATTAAAAGCTCTTTAGAGCTCTTGAAACAAGCCTCTGAAACGCCCCCGCAGCCCCTCAGAATCCCCGGTTTTTTGGGCTCTCTGGGAACCTCATGTAAATCCCTCTTTTTATGCCTTTTTTTAATTTACGCACATTTCTAATTTATACAGTCCCAGTCCATGGCAAAAAGAGGTTCCACTTTGCCCCTATTTGTCAAGAAGGCTATCACAGTACTCCTGGCTACATATCCGGAACAACGGTAAAATCCAAAACAGTTGCATAAACTAGAAGTATTTTGTGATCAACTGTTGAAATTCCATCCGTTAATCAACACAGTTTTCCATGCAAATTAAGAATATGCAAAAGATCGAATCGCCCCAGCTTAATATAAAATACGTTCTATTATAGCCGAAGCGGGAAACGCGCGGGTATTCAACAAGACGTGACGAGTTCGATTCGCAGTCCGTCTTTTCCCAGGAACTTTTCATAATGGAACTTCCTTGGACATAAAGCATCGTCGTGCCTGTCACACGATATACACATGCAAAATGGTCACAAGCAGAAGAAACTACCTGAAAAAACTGTGGAAAACACTAAGTTGATATGCAGGCTTCGAACCACGCGAGTTAAGAATTTTAGGGTTACGTACAAAAGGCTGAAACACAAAAGGATGAAAGAAAACCATATCATCTGAGATTTGCTCTTCTTTTGAAAGCAGACTACTCTTTTGAGAAATATTTCCACGATCATGTGGCTGATCAATAAAGAATACCATGGACTTGATATGATCCTGAGAACGGCTGTGATTTGAGCCTTTTGATATTTTCAGCCTTTCGAGTTTAAACCTTTTGATTGTTAGCCTTCTGTTTTTTCAGCGTTTGGATTACGAACAAAAGGCTGAATTACAAAAGGCTGAAATAACAAAGGGCTGAAACACGAAAGGTTGAAATTTCAAAAGGCTGAACGCATCAAAAGGCTGAAATAGTGTTTCGACTAGTTTTCGAACGCACCAGCCTAAAAACTAACATCAACACTATCAACGTAGACAAACAAACGTATCACTCCAATTGGTAATAATTACACGCATTCATTGATTTTACGATCTATTTGAAAATTTGCTTGTCCGTCGATTACCCAGCCGTGGAACTCGTATTGCGGCTGTTCGGCTCGTTTGGAAGTTAATCATCAATGTTAACTTCTTTTCCCGATCAGCCTAGAAAGCTGTGTAGTGTCGGTAGCGGTTGTCTCAATTGGCTAAGAATAACACTACGGACCGCCTGATCCAGTGGTAAGAGTCCACTAAACAGGTGACCCCTAATTCATGGTGTTATGCGGCTTTATGCTTACCGTGCCAAGGAATGAATGGTTAGGGGGGTCTAATAAAAACCTAACCACAAACGGAGCCTGTGGAGAATTAGGGCGTCCTCCACAGTATTACGCCCTTACTGCACTAACCAGAGCAATAGTGCAGTGGACCTTGCGTTTCTCCGAGATAATCAGTTGCCCTTCTTAAGTCTCAAATTTGAGGCTAAATAAGGGCGGGATTATTCAAATGTTGTAAATTAGCTTACATTACTACCTATATGGTTTCGCTTAATGCGTTTTCGCCATTGGCGTTTTTCAATTGACACCGATTTGGTTTGTCGTTGATGTTTCCTTTTTATGCTGTGATTGTGAAGAGTGTAATCCTGTCTAGTTTGGGTAGTGGCTACGGCTAGGAAACCTCAGATCAATTTTCAGCGTAAAAAGCGTGCTTAGCCCAAGTGGCTCTACTTCAAAAAGTTCATTTTCCTAGGGTAACTTCTGTATAGGTTACCTTGTGAACCCAGTTTGCTTCTTTCATTATAAATGAAGTGTCGTGCCTCGAGCATGATATATCTTAGAATAACGTTAACGGTATGTTTCAACATTTCCTTATGGATGCTTTCAAGCAAGCTCTTGTATTCAGCATTTTTTCGCTGATATTTGGCAATATTGCTACGATGATTACATCATCAGAAGTAGCTTAAACATTAATTTGAGATGCTTCAGTTTGATGGATTACTTAGGTAGTACAGTTCATGGATAACTTAACATAGAATTGCACCTAACCCAACTCTGCATGAGCAGAATTTGTCATGAGTTGACTGATTGGAATGTGTCAGATGAGGAGTGTCCACTTGACCTTCTTTGCACTTTTGAGTGTTCCTTCGCAAAATTTGCGTATTCAGGCGACCCTGCTCAACAAACTAGGGAACAAACTATTGGTACTCCCAAGAGAGTTTAATTGTGGTTTTGTACCTCCATTGTGGTATACCATAACTATTGCTTTGAAAGAAGCTTGTCCTCTGCGGCCTGTGCGGACCGCAAGAAGTATTCTTGAATGGAACTCTGATCCGTTCAAGTTCAAAATATCTTCGGATACACCATTCTTTTGTATAGTTACGAATCTCTAGCTTCCACTTGAGAATTATAGCTATATAATCGCCTTAGTGAGCCCTAAAAAGCTCTACTTACTTTCAATCTCCAGGTGTAAATGGGGGTTTATCCTATTTTTCTCCAAAGGCATTTGGAGTATTTCAAACATGTTTTGAACTCTTGTAGTTTGCTATTGGGTATTTTCATGGCGTGAAATTACTCCATAGTTTTATCCCGAAAGGGTGCCTGCGTTGTATAAAGAAGGAATGAGTTCCAGATTCATCTGGTTACCTCGTTCTTTCTGAAATGCTTGAAACGCATTGTCGAGTATCACATTTGTGATGTTCGTCTGGCTGACATGCCTGTTAATGTGAACTCACATGCCTCCCAATTTGGGATGTCCACAGTGACTCTTTTACACAAAGTTGTATACGTTTTCAAGAAAGTACTCGCTCAAACGTAGTTTTTGCTTGGGTGATTTCTTGAATATTGAGAATGCTTTCGATGACGTGCCTTTCTATGTCATATTGAAAGTCGCATGACGTCACAAGCTACCTCTAATGAGCTATAGGCTCTCTTTACGCTTATGCGTTTTACAATGTCCTTTTCAGGGTACTGAAACCCGTTGTGGTATGGGCTATGAGCTCTCGTTGCGCTTATGCGTTCATTCCCTCTTCTAGGGCACCCCTTCCTATTTCATCACCTTTCCCTTTCCTAATCCCATTCCATCCCTTGTCCCATACTCCCTCAGGTAAATGATGAAATAGGTTTATATGTATGGCGATGGCACAAATGTCCCAAATGGAGGATAACGTGCCTCTGGAGCCGGCCTTCTGATACCTGATACCTAAAAACTAACATCAACACTATCAACGTAGACAAACAAACGTATCACTCCAATTCATTGATTTTACGATCTATTTGAAAATTTGCTTGTCCGTCGATTACCCAGCCGTGGAACTCGTATTGTTGTGCTTGAGCTTGACGATTGACTGTCCTACCATCCTCTAGTTCATGGTTGGCCAAGTTAAGACATTTTGGGGGAACGTGCTTCAGTTATTATGTTCTGAGTCGAAAAGTTTTACGACTGGTCATAATGCTATGGATTATTGAATAGCAAATATTTCAAAGGGGAAAATCTCTGATGATATTGTTAGTAGCCGTAATGAAAACAATCTCCAAAACAACATGACTCGAAAAAACAGCTCATGTTTAAAGAAGTAAAAATTAACGAAATGAATATTATTAGTTCTTTTTTGTGTTCGTTGGTATGCACCATTAACCTCTTCACTAAGCTCAGTTTCGAAACTAAGGCCCATGCTGAGAGTTACGCGTTCGATTCACATTCGGACCAAGAACTTTTCATTATGAAAATTTTCTTGGCTCCTTTGAGCATCTTCGTGCCTGTTACTGGATATTCCAAAGCTGAGAAGCAGGCTTGATCTCAGTTCGGGCGTTACTTCAAAAAAAGAAAGAACGAATATATGCATTTTCGTATTTTCAGCCTTTTGTAATTTCAGCTTTATGTTACACTTTCTCAATTTAAGCCTTTTATATTCAGCTTTTTTAAATTCAGCCTTATGTTGCCATTTCGATGATATGGCTGGCGAATATAATGCCAACAGTAACTACAACTGCATAACTTGAAAGAAAAGCCCTTGTTTAACGAAGGGAAAATTGTCGACAGAAATAACACCAGCCACATTTTGTATAATTCCGTGACCCGTATGGCTAAAGCGATAAGTGCGCGGAAATTCAGAAAGACCATGTTGAGGGTAACTGGTACCATTTCTGGTCATTCCAGGGACATTTCGTGATGAATATGATATTGAGCATAGGGTGACAAAGGCAGCTCTCAGTTAATAACCGTGAAAGTGATCATAGAACACTAATTTGAGAAACGGGTTTTGTTCTAGTTGAGAAATTACGCTAAAAAGAAGAGGATTTTGATTTTGATAGATTTTAATATCATTCTCTTCCCGAGATGAACTAGCCCAGGGCTAACAATCTCGTTAATACAGATAAAAAAAATCATTCTATTGACTAGACCCAAACTTAAACTCATTTCATGAGTTTATGTACCTTCAGCCTTCTCTGATTTCAGCCTTATGTTACGATTCTATAGTTTCAGCCTTTTGCGTGCAGTGTTTTGTGCATTCTGCCTTTTGTAATTCAACCTTAAGTTATAAACCCGAATTTTAAACGTGTCATCAATTTTAATCCAAAACCAATTGCTTCAATTTCAATGCTTGTATCCCATTTATTGTGATGTGTGTATTTCTTAACGCAATTATTTTCAACAAAAAAGAAAGAATAAAGTCTAGTAATATGCACTTTCACTACTTCTTGATTTGGTATGTGGTTCTAGTTCCTAGGTAGAATATATAGGTCTGTAGAAATATTAACTTCCTGCGCGCGTTCCAGTACTACGTACTGGACGTCTCGATTTTGGATATCTTTTCTCCGGGTTTCTCTCTTATCCATATTCTCCAGTGATATTGGCTAACAGCTTTGCTCGCTCTATTGATTGATGTGTGAGTGTATATGAGTGTTTGTGTTGTACATTAAGCTAGTTCAGATTGTTTGTATACACACATGTGTAGGAATGTTTGCGTTCACTCTGGTTTCACTATGTTCTCGGAGTCGGAAGATTCTATCATCCATGTTTCCTTCATGTTCGTCTTTTTGTTTGATGCACACATCCCGTCCGCTATCATATGATTATCTTCATTGTTCAACATTCACATTTACATTTGTATAGTTTTACATGTGTTTACGGTTACTTTCTATAATTGTAACTTTGCCCTAACTCAGTCCGTTGCCACTGCGTTGCAAACAAAATGGCTGATTTCTCTACTCATCGTTTCATAGCTACCTTGTCACTTTTTTTTGTTTGAATTGCTGCTTATACCCTAAATGGATAACAGAATAGAATGGGATTCCTCTAGTGATTGTTTTATGTTTGAAGAGCTAGGAAAGATATACTGACGGTATTTGAATTCATGGTTAAGCATCATGGATGGTTTAATGTTTTGCATTAAGAACGGAGTGCTTCCGGTTTGAACCTTGTCTTGATGAGGGAGAGATGGGGATAACATTATAACTTTCAATATTGGATACATTTTTGCCGGTATTCGGTCATGTTTGGTTGACGTGGTTTGCACGGTTTGGATAAATTTGTTACACAACAATTAGCGTTAGTTCGATCAGTTTGCCTTCGTCAACGCATATCCTATTGTAGTCCTTTAGTTCTCCTTTTATGTTGCTGGTTTATTGTTACAATGATGGCGGAACTTGAAGCTCCCTGTTAGGTTACTGCTATTGAATGTTCTCTAGTTTCTGTTTTTGGTTTGTATCTGTTTCATTAACTAGGATCCTTAACCCTACTATGTACAGTGTCCTTTTTACAATTACTTGTTTGTTACGAATATAACTTAAGGGTGCAATATAGAGAGAGGCTTATTATCATCGATTTCATTTTGCTTGTCTCCGGCGTTCCAACTCATTGCAGTTGATATTTTTCCATTTCCAGCAGGTGCTCGTACAGTTGATCCTGGTCCGGTGACATGCCAATCACAATCCATCCGAAAATAGCACCAACACTGCGGGCTATTGACAGCGTGTTCCATATGCTGAGTACTTTGTTCGTTTCCTAGAAGAAAAGAAATCCTAGGTTTATTTTGTGGCTTTTCTATAAGACTAGTTGTGCTAAAATGTCATAAGATGTTGTTCTTTTATGTGTTGTTATTGCAAAAAGTCTTATTCAGTCTAGTGGCTATGGCCAGAATAACTCAGATCAATATTCAACACATAAGTACATCAACATGCAATCTTTGTGAGTTATGCTAATAGGAACTGTTCTATTGGATTTAGCCCAAGAACTTGACTTTCGTAAGGAGAACATTGCGGATACAGTGTTTTGTTACTTTCAATGAAAATGAATTGGAAAACTCACGTATCGTGCCTCGAGCATGTGTGCTTGTCAACAACGCACTCACCGCTACACTTGTTTCTTGATTAAGTACATATCTGACGAGCTATCACAATGTACATATTAGTTATCACATAATGATAGGGAATGGTTCTTTTAAACAAATTATCGCATATTGTGCTTAACAAGGCGTGTCTGCATTGGCGTAGCCAGCTATTTCTTTTTTCTCACTCACTCTCTTAACCCTAAAAGGGATACCTGGGGTCCATTTGGACCCCAGGCGCCTTGCAGAGCTCGTCTTTGATGGAACACACTCAGCGAGGTGACGAAACTGAGGCCATGAAGGTATCCCTTTTAGGGTTAAACAAGCACGAGAAAGAGCGGGATGCGAGAGGGGGCCTGTGCCTCCTCTTTCATCCTTCTCTTTCTCGTGTTCGCTTAGGAGAGTGAGTGATAAAAAAGAAACAGTTAGCTATGCCAATGCGTTTTTTTTTTTTTTCCTTCTAAACCATAGGGGGATAATCTGCTCAACAGACACCCTAACAGAAGGTTAGGGTAGTGTAGGTCTGACAGGCCGTCTTCTACAACAAAAGTAAAATCCAGGACTACTCTCTCCTCGTACCCACTAAACCATTCCTATGGTGACAGTAACTATTGGTAGTGATACAAATGCCTGTTAATGTGAGTTCTTCTTTTGGAAGAGAAGTATGCTCGCAAGATACGTGACAAACAATACTAGAGTTACAATTCGACTGAACAATTTAAAAGAATTGAAGCCAATGTCACCAAAACAAAAAAAAATCAGAATATCTCAGCACAAAATCACAAAAAAAGATGTAAGATTTATATTTTTTAACTTACCAGTTCCTCCTCCCACACGGTCACGTTAGAGGCAGACAGGTAAAGGCGTTCGTCCATCGATCCAGCCGACAGACTCAGGACAATCGTTGCTGCGTAGATCATAATTATTACCACCGATCGGAACGAAATGTTACTATCGGTCGCACTCGATAGGCTGAAGTGTGCAATATCCATCCTGAAGTGATACAAGAATAAATGTTATCTGTTTGAAAATGTTCCTGCGGTTCCCACACTTACCGATCGAATATCGAAACCATACAGATGATGGCCAAGCAGTAGAACGCATTGGCGTAGACTTCCGCAAAGGCCGAGTAATGTCGTATGGATGCTTCGACCCAATCGTACGGTCTGGTCGTGCAGATCAGCAGCAGATGGGCCAGGGCCAGCCCTCCCAGCAAACCGTGACACACGTTGGCGATGTGAAGCCATAGTCTCTGCACCGCACAGGATAGATGAACGGCGGTTCTTATTGTGTAACTGAAAGATACAAAATGTTATGAAACTTGAGGGTACGAAGCAAACAGAGGATCGTTGCTCATACTTATTGCTTTCGGGGTCACCTGGTCCACCGCCACCTCTCGGCCTAAGGTGATGATGGTGGTACTGCGAATGATGCAAGTGCAGCTGATGGTGGTGGTTGTACGTATTGTCTACTGGTCGATATCCGCTAGCCGTCTGTATGTACATCTTATCGATTCTGGTCGGGGCCGCTTCCGCCGTTGGCGACACAACCGGCGTAAAGGGGTTGTAGATTTCTCCATGGTAGTTGGGCGTGTCTTCACCTAAGAGAAAAGAGGAAATAAGCCGGTTGGCAGTATGTTACAGTATTCTTGCGAAAGTAAGAGATTTTTTTATGGTGTCATCATCTTGAGAGTTAAAATGATTTCTAACTTGCTTCAAATACAAGAATACCCCAGTGGATTTGTTCAAAAAATTTTACAGGGGTTTCCTAATGAATTCTAGAATTACTTTCGATGCGAACATTGGAGAGATTTCTTCAAAAAAAATCTTTTCAGAGATTCTTCTGCGCGCTCTTTAAAAAATCTTTAAAAGATTCCATTAGACAGACATTGCCGAAGTGTTATCAGGTCTAGATTGGGGTGATATTCTTGACACCGAGGACATTGAGGTGGCTGCTCAAACCTTGTCCAATGTGCTGGCATACGTTATTGACAGACACGTCCCCAAAAAGCTGCACCGCAATACATCGCGTCGTCCTTGGGAAACAAGCGAACTGCGTATGTAGAAATCTGGAAAGAGGGCCGCTCTGAGGAAATTCACCAGACACCGCACACTGCAACTCCGGAACTACTATGTGAGGATCAATTACGAATATAAGCGCATTGCGAAACAATGCTTCCTTCGTTATCAGCGTGGCATGCAGAGGAAGATTAAATCTCATCCAAAACAGTTTTGGAAATTCGTAAACGAACAGCGTCAAGAATCCGGTTTGCCATCGTCTATGATGTTCAACGGCGATGTGGCCTCCTCTCCGCAAGATATATGTAATCTCTTTGCCGATAAATTTGCTAGTGTCTTCACCGATGAGCAACTGGATGACAACAACGTCACACTCGCCGCTAGCACAGTTCCACACCTTGGGCAATCGTTGAGCAGTGTAGACATCGATGAAAACATGATTGCCAGGGCTTCCGTTAAGCTCAAGACGTCGCACAACCCGGGACCCGATGGAATTCCATCGGTATTTGTCAAGGCGCAAACCATCAACCTATTGCCACCACTGCTTCACGTTTTCCGACTCTCCGTAACTACTGGCCTGTTTCCGTCCACATGGAAGCTTGCGCACATGTTCCCAGTACATAAAAAAGGGAACAGGCAAGAGATTGGCAACTATCGCGGTATTACTTCGCTCTGCGCCATCGCCAAGTTGTTCGAGATTGTCATCATGGACCCGTTGCTCGATCACAGCAAATCGTTTATTAGCACCGAGCAAAATGGATTTCTGCCTGGTCGCTCAACGGCCACTAATTTGCTGTGTCTTACCTCCTCTATCATCGAGAGCATGGAGAAACGCGTTCAAACCGATGTCATTTACACCGACCTGACTGCAGCATTCGATAAATTGAACCATCGTATTGCTGTAACTAAACTCGATCGGCTGGGGATACATGGAACCCTCCTGCAATGGTTTCAATCTTATCTTACAGGTCGCCGCCTGTTTGTCGTCATAGGTGACTGTCAATCCGTTTCATTTGCCGCAACGTCTGGTATCCCACAAGGTAGCCACTTGGGTCCACTGATCTTTTTGATATATTTTAATGACGTGAGCTTGGTGATCAAATGCCCACGGTTATCCTACGCGGATGATCTCAAACTATATCTTCGTGTTCGATCGATTGAAGACTGCTACTTCCTCCAACGTCAGCTGAATGCGTTTGCTGAATGGTGTACTCTAAACCGAATGGAAGTTAACCCGTCCAAGTGCTCGGTTATTTCCTTTACGAACAAAAAACGGTCAATACTATTTGATTACAGTTTGTCAGGCACCCAAATTGAACGCGTCAGTCAAGTCAAAGACCTTGGTGTAGTTTTGGATGAAAAGCTCTCTTTTAAACAACATATCAACTACGCCGTCGGAAAAGCCTCTAGCATTCTCGGCTTCATATTCAGAATAGCAAGAGAGTTCACGGATATCGTCTGCCTTAAGTCCTTGTACTGTGCCCTATCCCGATCCATACTTGAGTACTGTTCGGTTGTCTGGAACCCATACTACAACAATGGAGTTGAAAGGATTGAGTCTGTTCAACGGCGGTTTTCAAGATATGCTCTTCGACGTTTGCCTTGGTCCAATCCGTATAATTTGCCAAGTCATGAAAGCCGTTGCCAGCTGATACATCTGGAACCTTTATCGACCCGTAGGGACACAGCCAGGGCTTTACTGGTCTCGGACACTCTGCAAGGACGCCTTGATTGCCCCGCCATTCTGGGTCAACTAAATATTAATGTTCAACCTCGTGCTCTTCGCAACAATTACATGCTGCGGCCACCCTTAAACCGGACGAACTACAGTATGTTTGGGGGTGTTAACGGCCTGCAACGTAACTTCAATAGAGTTTGTTTATTATTCGATTTTAATGTGTCTCGTCAAATACTTCGTCGGAGGTTTAGTTTGTTTTTTTTCAAGGCGTTTGTAGTTTTGTATGTTTTTTTTTGTTTGTTAATTTTGACTATTAATTGGATTGTGTTAACAGCTTTCTTGTGCTTATGTTTAAGTTTTATTTTTGACTGCGATATGTTACTTTGTCATGTTAGACTTTAGATTTAAGTAAAATCATTGGGGCTTATAAAGGGTGATACGGTCAAAATTTAGTCACACAATTTTTTTCATAATTTTAGACTGCGTACACCAAAACAGCTGAATTTTGGACCAGTAATGCTACATTATATGTAGCTTATACCATAAAATTTTCATCAAAATCGATTGAGTATTGGTTGATATATAGACAAAATCATCGACCTACCTTTTTAAAATTTTGTACAAAGGCGCTCCATAGTAAATTTTCGGAAATTTAAGGTCAATAAAGCACAATTTTGATTATAGAACTACCAATACTGCTCCGATTTTTATCAAAATTTTACAGTATAGTACTATTATGAAAATACGCTCTTAGTAAAATTTTGAGCCATTTTGTATGAATACTTTCAAAGTTGTAGCAGTTTGAATATGAAAAAAACTGACCAGGTACCACTTAAGCAAATATAACTTTGTAACGGCTGGTTCAAATTGAATGAAATTTTTACACAACATTTTGATATGCATACTACACATAAAGAAAAATTTTCATTGAAATCGGTTAAGTATCTCTGGCTCTATAAATAAAACAGTAAAAATGTATGAATCCTCTTTGCACAAAATTTTAAAATTGCGGATCTCAGGGTTCAACAATATCTCCGCAAATACTAGACCGATTTTGATGAAAATTTTATGGTACAAGTAACATATAATGTACCATTACTGATCCAAAAATCAGCTGTTTTGGTGTACGCAATCTAAAGTTATGAAAAAAATTGTGTGACCAAAATTTGACTTGACTCGACAAAATTTGACAAAATTTGACCACCTAAACAAATATAACTTTGTAACGGCTGAATCAAATTGAATGAAATTTTTACAAAACATTTTGATATGTATACTTTACACACAGAAAAATTTTCATTGAAATTTGTTCAGTATTTCTGGCTCTATAAAAAAAAGAGTAAAAATGTGTTCTTATTTTTTAATCCACTTTGTACAAAATTTTAAAATTGCAGTTTTTAGGATTCACAATATCTCCGCAAATACTAAACCGATTTTGATGAAAATTTTATGGTATAAGCTACATATAATGTACCAATACTGGTCCAAAAATCAGCTGTTTTGGTGTACGCAGTCTCAAGTTATGAAACAAATTGTGTGACCAAATTTTGACCGTATCACCCTTTATAGAGCCTGTTGATTAGATAAATAAATTACAATCTCGTCTTTCCTTAGTTCTTCTATCAGGAATATAAACGTAGATTCTTTCGGTAATTCCAAAAACGATTCTTATCGCTGGACCTTCCAGAATGTTTCTGACTGCAATAGCAAACCACTCGAAATAACAAATAGGGTATGAGCATCCCAGCTAGAAATTATGCATTAATGAAAGTATCTTTCAATCTGTCATCTATTCCTTCATGCTGTCTCTTTGTTAAGAAAATATATCAGATATGGTTCCAAAACTTCTTTACAATAACTGTAGATTCCTTTTGAAATTCAAAAGGGCCTTTTCAGATATTCCAACAGATAAGAAAACCACCATAATATTTCACAAATATCTGGTCACCCAAGCAACACGACTTGTTTCAAAGCCAGTATCAGCAACATCAGTGCAATTTATTCACTGTTCTAATTAAGGGCAACACAACACAACTGCTTCTTCTTTGGAACGCAAAAAGCGCAAATTTTAAATCGTTATGCAACATGAGCCAGGGGGAATGATAAAAAAATGAAAAAAAAATATTCAGACTCGAACCATGGACATCAGGAGTATTAACCACTCACCTTACATACTACACCAGAAGCTATGTGAAAGATTTCCTGCTCAATGCACCATAAAAGCTACTGAAGTTACGCGTTACTTCATTATACCGTCTTTGCCACAAGTTAGAAAGCTGTCAAAATGAAAAGACGCGCAAGTTTTCCGCAACACATTTGGAACCTAATCTGAACATACAAACCAGAGTAAGATGTTTCATGTGTGTTACATAACACATTTAATGCAAGCTGACTGTGTTACCACTTGTGAGGAATATGTAAGCTCCGCCTCCATAAATCGATGTTAAATACGATGTTATTTGTAATTCCTATGAAACAAAGCTGCAACTTAACGATATTCGGAGTTTAAATGCAACTCAACTGACATGATGAAAGTTGCGTGCGCTTTTATTGCAACTCTTTTAGACCAAAGCATAGAAAACCACATTTTGGATGATGTTGCAGGTGCTGCTTGGGCAATATCAAACTGATGGAATCAGAAGTTTATCCAAAGATTTTTTAGGAGTTCTTTCAAGCACATAATTGGAATGAAGACGGCTACTATGTATAGCAGAGGTCACCCAGGCCTTAGTCTGATCGACAGCAGGCAGTATAGAACTATTGCCTTAGATATGCTGAAAAACTTTGTCAAATATCGCAAAGTGATCAAACACTGGTGAGCCACCCTCATGTTTGGTGCATATTTGTTTTTCTTACCGACTTGTTTTGTTGTCGATTTTAGTCTTCGGATGTTTTTTGGTCCAAGTGCCATTTTTAGTTTTCTTCTAGCCTACAAGCTGTTGTTATAATCTTATCGTTAAATCTTATTTTAAAGCTTAGTGATCTATGGTGGATGGTTAGAACACTTGACTATCATGCCGAGGACCTGCGATCGAATCCCACTCCCGACAAACTCACAAAACGTGGATTCTTCCTTCGGAAGGGAATTAAAGCGTGGGTCCCGAGATGAACTAGCCTAGGGATAAAAATCTCCTTAATACAGATAGAAAAAAGAAAGAAAAAACCCGTGATAAAACCCTGTAAAACCGTAGAGGGTTCACCCTACAGGAGGTTGGTAAAACCATTTTTTTAAACGTTTGACATGCTACTTGGCTTTATGACATATTATTATAGTACACTACACAGCATAGATAAGATCAGTTTGTAGGTTTCAAGAAGACAAACAAGCCGTTTAAAAGTTCGAAAAACGTCTTATATGAACGATTAAAACCAAAGTCTTAAAATTAATCTGAAACAAGTATCATCATAAACTGGCAGTAAATTTCCAATTATTAAGGAGGTCCCAGAGAGGTCCATGGGTTTTTAGTGACATTTCAGGGGGCCTCCCCTGAATGGCAGGATGTCTCAAGGGTGTTCAATTTGGTCTTAGGGGCACTTTTGGGACGTTTCAGGGCTCCATTGGGTCTCAGAGGCGCTTCAGGAGGTCTAAGGGGTATAAAAAGCGATTTAGGTAGACTCACGTGCATTTCAGGGAGACCCAAGGGCTTTCAGGGGGGGTACTTGAAGGTCTTAGAAATATTTCAGAGGGTCCTCCAAGGTTTGCATGGGGTCCCAAGAAGTTTCAGGGAGGTTACAGGGGATCTTTGGGTTCCTTCATACCACTTCATACTATTAAAACGCTCGTCAAATCCCCTTTGAAACATTCCTGAATGCCCTTAAACTCCTGAGCCCCTTCAGAAAAAATCTTGAAATCCCTTGAAACGCTCCTGCCACCTCCTTGATCCCATTGAATCGCTCTTAAATGCCCCTACTCAATTGGAAATTCCCCTGAAACCCCCTGAAACTCCTTTAAAAGGCTCCAAGAAACCCCTAAAACTGAAAACCCCTTCAAACGTCTCTGAAATGCTATTAAATGCCCCTAAAACCTATCGGAACCCCCTAAAACGTTCCTGATACCCCTGAATCTCTCTGAAATGCCTTGGAACACCCAGAAATCCTTCTTCAGCCCCCCAGTATTGACCTTAAAGCTCCAGGAAACACTCATGAATTCCCGTGATCCCTTTTTGATCTAAACCTTTGGAGCCGGAGGGGTCATATATGACCCAACAGAGAAACGGCTGTATAAATTCATCCATTCGATAAAACAGAATACTCTCTTCGGCGAAGTTGCTGCAAATTGAGTCCTCTATCATGGAAAATGGGCATATTTGTATTTGGGGCTTCATTGACAACCAAGAACATCCTAAACACCATGAAATTTGGAAAAACAAAATAATTGACATACCATTTGTTTAAGAACTTGGATGTGGGTTACGTTTATAAGTATTCAATTAACCTTTGCCAAGAATATCAAAAGGTTTTTTTTTTATATTCTGGAATGTTCTAGGTGTTCCAAACTGTCCTATAGTGAAGTCCTTCAAATCTACAAGAATAATTTTAAGTATTTTCGCCATAAATAAAAGCATTGCATAACGTACTAGGATCCGTGAAGCTCTTGACATCTACAATGTCATTTATGGACACTATAAGGATATTCCAGGTCAGCCAAACTAGGGCCCATATAGCCGAGGCGGTAAACGCACGGGTATTCAGCATGACCATGCTGAGGGTGATGGGTTCGATTCCCGGTCGGTCCAGGATCTTTTCGTAAAGGAAATTTCCTTGACTTCCTTGGGCATAGAGTATCTTCGTGCCTGCCACACGATATACACATGCAAAATGGTCATTGGCAGAGGAAGCTCTCAGTTAATAACTGTGGAAGTGCTCATAGAACACTAAGCTGAGAAGCAGGCTTTGCCCCAGTGAGGACGTTACGCCAAGAAGAGAGAGAGAGAGAGGTCAGCCAAACTACCTTGGAGTTCAGAACATCAGGTCTACACTCGTAACAAGAGCCATATCTGTTATACTGAGTAACGTTACATAATCAACCGCAGTTACTGAAGCAATCTGAGGTCTACTAGCTTATTACAAACCTTTGGGACATTCAGGATCGTCCAAACTGTTCTATAATGAAGTCCTTAAAATCTACAAGAATAACTTTATGTGTTTTCGCCATAAATAGTAGCATTGCATAATCTGCTGGGATCCGCGAAGCTTTTGAAATCTCAAATGTCATTAAGAGTCACTACAGGGGTATTCCAGGTCAGCCGAACTACCTTGAAGTGCAGAACTTCAGGTCTACACTCGTAACAAAAGCCATATTTGTCATGCTGAGTGACATTACATAATCAACCGCAGTTACTGAAGCAATCTGAAGTCTACTAGCTTATTACAAACCTTTGGGACATTCAGGATCATCCAAACTGTTCTATAATGATTAGTCTTTCCAATCTACAAGAAAGAATAAATTTATGCAATTCAGTATTATAATTTATATTTTACTAGCTGTACCCGGCAGACTTTGTCTTGCCTACTGCGTTTTTGACGCTTCAAGTTTCTATCCAAGACCAAGTCCCCGGTCACAAAATATATGGAAGATTAATTTTCAAAAACTCTCAATTTTTCCATGTTTTTTGCCTCATAAACCTTCCTTGGGCGAAAACTAATTGAACAAAACAAAGACGACCCAAATCTGACCTTCCGTTCGCAAGTTATGCGCGGTCCCACGTATGCCACTGCATTTTTATATATATATATAGATATAACTCATTTTGGTATCATAATGGCCAATTTTTCCGAACTGGTTCATTATGCAACTGAAATTAGTTGCATAATGAAAAATAGTTGCATAATGTTCATAATGCAACTCATTTCGGTTGCATTATGAACATTATGCAACTCAAATGGGTTGCATTATGAAAAAAAATCATTGCATAAAATTTTGTATGGAACTCGTTGCAAAACTCGATTTTTTCAGCACTCTTCGTATTTATCCAACTCGGCAAGCCTCTTTGGATAAATGTACGAGTCGTGCTGAAAAAATCAACTTTTTGCAACTCGTTAATACATAAATAACTATTATGTATTTTCGTCATAAATAATAGCATTGCATAATCTGCTGGGATCCGCGAAGCTCTTGAAATCTCAAATGTCATTAAGAGACACTACAGGGATATTCCAGGTCAGCCAAACTACCTTGGAGTTCAGAACTTCAGTTCTACACTCGTACCAAAAGCCATATCTGTTATACTGAGTAACGATACATAATCTTATGTATATATTTTTGGGATATTATGGGCTTCCTTACTGTTATGAAGCTTAGGTGATAAAAACAACCACTGTGACATGGGGCGATTTCGTTTCAGATAGTAATGTTGACGCCGGAATGAGCTGGCCGTACTTCAGGCTTGGGTGCAGCAACCAGGAAGTATACAAATGTTGAAACTTTTTTCAAATGTTTTCTATATATAGCCAAAACAGAAACTTCAATTGCCGTAGATACTAGATATTAAACATCTAATAGTTTGGATGGTCCCAGCTAATCTTATGATGTCTATTGAACATACAAAAGATTTATTGGATCATAGCTTTGTATGATGAAGGAAGCTTCCGTTACACCCGTACACTTTAGAGTGTAATCTCAAGAACGGTTTGGATGACCTAGGATATCCCAAAAGGTCTGATACTGTCTATTGAATTTGCAGAAGACTTACTAGACATGATAGATTACAAATAGTAGCTTTGTATAATGAAAGAAGTTACCATTACACCCGTAGACTTTAGGATCTAAACTCAAGAACAGTTTGGATGACCTAGGTTATCCCGACTTATCTGATACTGTCTATTAAACTTTCAGAAGACTCAAACTGAACATGATAATTTAAAAATCGTAGCTTTGTATAATGAATTGAGTTACCGTTTCACCCGTATACGTTAGGATCTAAACTCAAGAACAGCTCGGATAACCTAGGATATCCCGAGTGATCTTATACTGTCTATTGAATTTTTAGAAGACTCACTGGATATGATATATTACAAATAGTAGCTTTGTACAATGAAGAAGTTACCGTTATACCCGTTTGGATGACCTAGGATATTCCGACTGATCTTATGCAGTCTATTGAACTTTCAGAAGACTTACTGGACATGATAGATTTCAAATCGTAGCTTTGTATACTGAAAGAAATTACCATGACACCCGTAGACTTTAGGATCTAAACTCAAGAATAGTTCGGATGACTTAGGATATCACAACAGATATGATACTGTCTATTGAATTTTCAGAAGACTCCCTGGACCTAATAGATTACAAATAGTAGCTTTGAATAATGAAAGAAGTTACCGTTTCACCCGTAAACTTTAGGATCTATACTCAAGAACAGTTTGGATGACCTAGGATATCCCGACTGATCTGATACTGTCAATTAAACTTCCAGAAGACTCACTGGGCATAATAAATTACAAATTGTAGCTTTGTATAATGAGTTAAGTTACCGTTTCACCCGTAGACTTAAGGATCTAAACTCAAGAACAGTTTGGATGACCTAGGATATCCAGAAAAAATATTCTGCATGATGTTCGACCCTTTTTATGCTATTGAGCACCAAAACAACAGGAAAAAATAGAAAAAAATCCATAATAACGCTTGGAAAAATTCCGGCTTCAAAGGGTTAAGCACCCCTAGCCCATGGCTATAAAAACAGGTTCCAGAGTATGTTTTCCTGCGATTCAAGGGAATATTAAATGAATATAGGAAGAATTTTTAGGAATTCCTGCAAAAATCTCTGACAATGAGTTTGAAGCGAATTTCTGACAAGATTTCACGAGAAATCTCTAGGAGAATTGATTTCACATAAATGAAAAACGGTAAGACGATAAAAGTTCAAACGTTGGCAACAGCTCGCTGACATAGGGCACGGTTTGGGTCAAAAATGGCCCTCATTCACAAGGTCGATTAAATAACTGCTAAAATATTTAACTAAACCTCTAATCACTCTTTCAAAAGCACTAAATTCAAACCTACGCACTTGTTCTTCATTATTCCAAGCCCAATCCAGGAATTTGGTATAATGCAAAGAAAACAACAAAATGATTCATTTTGAGAACGATGCGTTGAAAGAAAAATTCATTTTTAAATCTTTGGAGCCGGTATTTTCTGAAACTTTTTCATGATAAAGCACAAAGTATCTACACAGCAAAAAGAAATGAATTTTCAATGGCATGTAAAACATCACGCATTTAAAAGTACATCATTTGAATCGAAAAAGTCATTTAAATTTAAACAAAAATCCATGCACATAATAAGAGCATTGATATACATTGATTTTTCAATTAAAATAACTTTAAATTTCAATCATCATACAAACTACCAGCGCTCTGATGTTGGAAAGAGTATGGCCGTCGCGTTGAATCTGGGTGTTTCTGAAGAGCTGCTCCAAAAGTTATTTTTATTCCCAATTCTTCAGCCGTGTGGAGTGTTACGAATGGCGGAAAAAGAATTATGAAGGTCATTAACAGGTAAGAAATTAATATTTCATCCATTCGGCAGTGTAACAAATGAAATATAATTCGTAAAGTTGACACTTTTCAGACGCGCGCTCACTATCGGTAATCACCTGCTGAAACACCATCAGCAGCAGCAAGACGCCCTGCACCGAGAACCGAAATTTTTGTTGCTGGATGCGGGAAGTGCTACATCATAAAAGACAAATATGTACCTGAGTATTTGATACCGAAAAGTGCAATTACTATAATGAAATAAAACGTGACAACCATTTATTGATTTTAATTGCTGCTTCTGACTACTGGGCGGGGAGGGATATGTAAATCATGAAAACAAAACACACCAACGGAGAACGGCGCCATTCAGTGCTCACTTAAATTTCAACGACGTTTAAAATTACACGTCAGTACATGTTTTCAATAAATGTAAATTTCAAATGCGATGTATTTTTGTATTTATTTTCATGCTCCAAATATGTGCATGAAAATAAACTTAAAATTACATTTTTATTTCAACTGTGTATTACTAATTTTCATGAGCTACACTTTCTGGGAGGACGATCTGCGAACCCTACGCAGAGTGCGGAACTGGAGACAAACAGCCATGGACCGAGTGGAATGAAGACGGCTACAATGTACAGCAGAGGCCACCCCGGCCTTAGCCTGATCGGTAAGGTAAGTACTTTCTCTACCATAATTCAAGTAGCACACAGTTGAAATAAAAATGTAATTTTAAGTTTATTTTCATGCACATATTTGGAGCATGAAAATAAATACAAAAATACATCGCATTTGAAATTTACATTTATTGAAAACATGTACTGACGTGTAATTTTAAACGTCGTTGAAATTTAAGTGAGCACTGAATGGCGCCGTTCTCCGTTGGTGTGTTTTGTTTTCATGATTTACATATCCCTCCCCGCCCAGTAGTCAGAAGCAGCAATTAAAATCAATAAATGGTTGTCACGTTTTATTTCATTATAGTAATTGCACTTTTCGGTATCAAATACTCAGGTACATATTTGTCTTTTATGATGTAGCACTTCCCGCATCCAGCAACAAAAATTTCGGTTCTCGGTGCAGGGCGTCTTGCTGCTGCTGATGGTGTTTCAGCAGGTGATTACCGATAGTGAGCGCGCGTCTGAAAAGTGTCAACTTTACGAATTATATTTCATTTGTTACACTGCCGAATGGATGAAATATTAATTTCTTACCTGTTAATGACCTTCATAATTCTTTTTCCGCCATTCGTAACACTCCACACGGCTGAAGAATTGGGAATAAAAATAACTTTTGGAGCAGCTCTTCAGAAACACCCAGATTCAACGCGACGGCCATACTCTTTCCAACATCAGAGCGCTGGTAGTTTGTATGATGATTGAAATTTAAAGTTATTTTAATTGAAAAATCAATGTATATCAATGCTCTTATTATGTGCATGGATTTTTGTTTAAATTTAAATGACTTTTTCGATTCAAATGATGTACTTTTAAATGCGTGATGTTTTACATGCCATTGAAAATTCATTTCTTTTTGCTGTGCATTCTTGAAAATCTATAACTGGCAGAGTAACAAAGGCAGTGATTTTTTAGCCAATTATCATGTTGTTTTTCCTGTGAAGACCAAGTCGGAAAATGGTTTCAGGTCTATTCGCTAAAACTGACAGATTTCAGAATACCCGCCCAATCCGGGTTTTACGCGGTTGATTAAGCTTCACTGGAACCTAGACATCTAAAAATATAATACCCCCTTTGAAATGGGAAAATAACGGATGCTAACGGTTTCCCTTAAGGCTGTATTTAACGACGAAGAAATAAAACCTCCAGGCTACAAGTAGCGGCTTTGCCTTTCAGTTTTTTTTTTCGTATCCCGCAGCGAACAATTTTCCACCCGCACCATTGCGTTCCTACATCTCAAGCCACTTTAACGACAAGAAGCAGCAGACACCGAGAGAATGAAAATTCCCACATAAGTATATGCTTATCGATAAAAACTCACCCTTCCGCCACAACAGAGTTCGAATGACGTCATTGCTCTGGTGTTGCTGATCGTGGTTGTTTCCTTTCGACACGGACTGCTCCTGCCCTGCGACCGACCAGACACCATCATTCCCGCCCCCCAAGCCCACACTTGTTGTACGACAACCAACCACTACAAACATAATGCGATCCTAACGAAAAGCGCCAGAACAAACACCATCTGAATGGAGTGAGATGTCGATGGACCTTATTATTTTTTCTGCAGGACTGCGATGACGCTCGTTGTTTCTCATAATCCTGATTGAAACATCGATTCTACACTGTAGTCAAGCGGCTTGCGAAACAAGTACTGTCTTCGATGCGCAACTATATCACAAAATTTGTGATATATTTAATATCATTATGCTTATTATGCTTTTCATAAGATCTGTCAATATCTCCTCTATCTCCTCTACATAACGTTTGAACACTGATATAGACATTCGCGGACATGTGCCAAGAATTAATTTGACTATAAATGTTGACTTTCAAATGTGTTTGGTAAAACTTGTGCATCAATACGTCAAGAACCTACTCCAAACCGCAGGGTATAACTACTCAGAAGCAAAAAAAGATCCGAACCGGTTTTCCCCTAAAAATCCGTTATATCCAATGTTCTGGTGCATTGCAATTTTGGCTGAAAATTTTACCTCTTCACCATCGGTCTATTGACAACCTATGGTCATAATTTCAAATTAATCCTTCTGTTACCTATTTTTCTAATTAAATTTTATATCGTCTAGCAACACCTCAATTTTCGTGGTTTTTAAGATACATTATTCTGTGTTATTTTTGCGTTATCCGAAATATTTATTTCTACGATTCATTCAGGGATTCCTCCAAGAATTCCTCTAGGAATACCTCTAACGATTCTTCCATCGATTTCTTTAGGTATTCTTTCATGGATTCCCCGAGAAATTTCTTCAATGAACTTCTCCTAGTATTCCTCCAGGCATTCCTGATGGGGTTGCACTGGAAATTCCTGCAGAGATTCCTCCAGCATTCCTCCTAGAATTTCTCTATTCTTACTATAATACTTCTCGGAATTCTTTTAGGGATTCCTCTAGAAATGTCTATGGGGTTTTCTTCCGGTTATTCTGATCAATCTTTCTGAAATTCTTCCTGAAGCTATCCCGGTAATTTTTCCAGGAATTCTTTCTGAGATTTTATCAAGGGATTCATCCAGAAACTCCTCATGGGATTCCTCCAGCAACTCCTACCACGGTTCTTCCAGCAATTTCTCCTAAAAATCCTCCATAAATTCTAACTGTCGTACCTCCAAGGGATTCCTCTAGCGATCTCTTTGAGCATTCATGCAGGGATTCTTCCGGGCAATCTAATTAGACATTTCCAGAAATTTCTTGGGTGGATTTTTTCAAGGATTTATCCAGGACTTCCTTCTCAGATTTCATCCAGATCTACTTCCACAAATTCCTTTTGGGTTTTCTCCAGGAACTCCTATTGGCATTCCTTCATGTATTCCAGCTGGGACTCCCCAAGCAATATCTGTTTGGACTCGTCCAGAAATTCTAACTGTGGTACTTCCGGTAATACTTCCTGAGATTTCTCCAGAAATGCCTTTCGCGATTCCATCGGGGACTCCTCAATGAATTCCTCTAGAATACCTCTACTGATTCTTCCTAAGAGAACTGTAGATATTCCGCCAGGTATTTGTTCAAGGAATTTCTTTTAGGATTCTCTCGGCGTGCTTTATGGAGGTTCTCTAATAAATCCTGTAGAGATTCTTCCAGCAATTTCTACTGGAGTTTCTCAGAAATGCTTTCTATAAACCTCCCGGAATTCTAGAAATTCCTCCAGAAAATTCTTGTAGATCTCTTGGTGGGACCATTCAAGACAATCTTGCATGGATTATTCCAGAAGTAACATTTTAAGTTTTGTTCGGCTCTACAAGAGATCATCATGACCAATTTTATAAAATTTAAATAAATAAGTAACGGCTGAGGTAAAAAATTTTATAAAACTTGCAATAAAACTGATTTATGCATCAAAACCTCTTGATAACCTCTTAAAGAGCATCTTCCGGCTAAGTGGACCACTCTCGGAGAGGTTTCACAAACCGTTTTAAAACCTAGTAGAAAAATTTCCCGTTCTCGATTGTTGTTTTTTTTTTCAAAAAAAAAACTATGACAGCTCAAGATGCAAAGAAGCTTCTTCGATGGCACGTAAGGTTCAGGACGATACATCATTCGTAAGTAGAAGCGATCATTTAAAGGAAAATTTTAGTTGTATTTGTGTTGGTAGGCTTATGCGCATTCAATTTTACCATGAATATTGGGGCTGCAGAATCATAAAATTAATGCGCTTCAAAAATAGTGAATTTTATCATCTAGGAATGAAATAAATCAATTTGTTTGTTTAGTAAAACTATCTCGAATCACAAGAAAACTCAGCAGAGAGAGTTTATTTATGTGAGCATGTTATGGAAATGGTGGCAAACTATCAATTCATTGGTAATTTGAGCAAAATTAACCATTTTCCATTCACGTTTGCTAATTCTTCAACATGGCGATAACCATAATCAGCGAAAATAAAACGAAAGCAAGTTTACTTTTATGATGACCACAATAAACCTAGAAATGTCTAGTTCTGCTTTTCCACCAACAGATGTCGTTACTAATCGAACGGATCGCCATTTGTTGAGAGTTTTAACAGTTTTATTGTGGTAATAATGATTGCCAGAAGGTTTACAAATCGGAATGTTTTGTTTACTCTTAAAATTTGTCTTTATGGATATCTTCAAGTATACTATAAAACATTTTATCAATGGTTTTCATAAAAGCAGTCATAACACTGCGAGTTTTAATTATTGCTGTAATAAAACCTTAATAAAAATCAAACAAAACCAATCAGCAATGAAATTGTTACTTGGGTCTGGTGATATCTCCAGGAACACCTTCAGAGATTTTATCTAGAAATTCCAGCTGGGATCCGCAACTGCGTTTCCGAGTACTCACTTATTAAGTGAAACTGACTTCAGAAATCTGAATCTTCAGGACATTCTGTTGTTTTTGACCCGGTGTGGTAAAGAGCTATAGGCTCTTTACGCTTTATACGTTATCACAGTGCCCTTCTCAGGGCGCTGTTTGAACCCATTGTGGTACGCTTAGGCTTTATTACAGTGTCCTTTTCAGGACGCTTCCCTTCTCCGTCAGGTAAATGATGAATAGGCTCGTGTTCATGGCGATGGCACAAATTACCCAAATGGAGGAGAACGTGCCTCTGGAACCGACCTACTGGTACCTGATACCTGGGATCCGTCAAGCTATTGAAACTGCGGTTCTACAAACAATACCTCATAGGAATCCTCCAGAAATTCTTCCTGTAGTACCTCCTTTAGTTCTCCTAGGGATATTTCTAGAGATTACTCGTGGGATTTCTTCAGGAATTGTTTTCTGGGATTATTCATGGCAATATATCGAACATTCTACTAGAATTTACTCCTATCAATCCTCTACGAATTCCTTCTAATATTTTATCCAGGGATTCCTCTAATTATTTCTCATGGGATTTCTTCAGGACCTTCTCGTGAACTTCCTCCAGAAATTCCAGCGACGATTCCTCAAGCAATTCTTCCAGCCATTCTTGCGAGGACTCCTCCAGGAATTCAAACTGTGAAACTTCAAAAACTCTACTAGGGATTTTTCTACAGCTTTCCTATGGCTTTTTGGCTGGGATCTTCCCAGACAATCTTCCTAATATTCTGCGGAAATTCCTTCGGTTGTTATTCCTGGTCTGATCCAGGAAATCCTCCAGAGATTTTATCCAAAGATTTCTTCACAAATTCCTCATGGACTTCCTTCTGAAACTCTTCTTGGACTTCCTCCAAGAATTTCTCAAACAACTCCTCCTGCGGTTTTTTCAGTAATTCATCCTCCAGATGTTCTAACTATTGTACCTCCAGGAATTATTTTTGTGATTCCTTTAGGAATTTATCCTGGAAAATTTCCTGGAACTCTTCCTGGAAGATTCTTTCAGAAATTCCTCCTGTGATTCCTTCAGAGCCTTCTCTGTGGATTCCTTCAAAATACCTCTATTAGTGTGGGTCGTCGGAACCGTTTTCTCAGATCAAAGCTTTTTTGGTTCCGTTTCGGGTTCTGAGTGTCTGTGCAAAATTTGAGCACGATCGGTTGCGTCTACACTTTGCGCATAGCAATTGAAATATGGGGATATATGGGAAAACATACTTTTTTTGCATTTTAGCCAAAAGCTGAAAAAGTTTGTCTGAAAGTTTTTAACCGATACTGTAAAATGATAGCCTAGGATGTTCTGAAAAACTTTGTTGAAGACCGCAAAGCGATCCGATGCTTGTGAAAATAGTTATAACTAACGAACCGCATCCACGTGTTTATGTTTTAACATGTAAAGGAATAACAATAGCAACAAAATCATGCTGTTTCGCCAAGCAATGCCAACGCTATAACCTTTTTCATAAGCATCAGATCACTTCGCGGTCTTCGACAAAGTTCTTCAGGGCACCCTAGGCTATGTTGTCACTTTATCGGTTACACGGTTTTATAAACATTTGAGCTTGTTATGAGAGAAATGCAAAAAAATGTGTTTTTTTTTTCATGTAAAACCCCATACAAACTTCAAACGTGATGCGCAAAACGTAGACATAACCGATCGTTCTCAAATTTTGCACACTTATTTGGGTCCTGAAATGGGATCAAAAAGCTTTGATCTGATAGGATACCATTAAAATTTTCATTTTTCCATATAAACGATGACCCACTCTAACCTCTATCGGTTCTTCCAGGGACTTCTCGATGTATTCCTCTAAGTATTTCTTCAATGAATTTTTCTTTGGATTAATCCAGGCATTTCTGATGGGGTTTCTCTAGAAATTCCTGTATAGTTTCCTCCAGCAATTTCAAGGATTTCTGCAAAAATTTCTACAATAATGCATCCCAGAAACCTTCTAAGAATTCCTACAGAGATTTTTCCTGAGATTCTTCCAGAAGTTTTTCCGGTGGTTCCTTCAGGAATTTTTATCCCAGAGATTTTATTCAAAGATTCCCCCAGAAATTTTTGGATGAATCTCAAGAAGATTTCCCGAGAGAATGCAGCAAGAATGCCAGGAGGTATCCCACGAGGAATCCCTAAAAGATTTCATGGAGGTACACCAGTTAGAATTGCTGGAAGTGGACTTTGGAGAAATCGCCGGAAGAACCGCAGGACGTATTGCTTGAGGAATCCACACTGAAATCCCTGGGGTAGGCCAAAACGAGTTCCTGAAGGAATCCCATGAGCAATTACTCGATGAATGTCTGGCTAAATCTCGAAAGGAATTTTTGAAGGCATCGCCGGAGCATCGCCAACATCTGAAAGAATCCCAGGAATGTTATCTTGAATAATCTCACCAAGCGTTCCTGAACAAATACCAATAGAAATCTCTAGGGAAATCCCTAGAAGAATTCCGGGAGATATCCCAGTAAGAATTTCTAAGAAATCCTAGAAGGCATTGCTTGAGGAAACTCTGCAGGACTTTCCAGTGAAACCTCATCAGGAATGCCTAGAGAAATCATTGAAGACGTATCAGGAAAAATCCTCAAAGGAATACTTAGAGATAGAGGTGTTCCTGTAGAAATACATGAAAAAGTCCCTGAAGAAATGCCAAAAGGTAGTACATATATCGGATAATGCAAAAAACAGCTCAGAATAATGTATCTTGAAACCACGTTGAATCCGCGAAACCACGAAATTTGTCGCATGATGGTGTCCCGGAATCGCTAGAATCCATTTCCGGTAATTAGTATGCCGATTACAAAATGACCAAAAGTATTGCAGACAACGCAAAACTAGAAGAGTATGGTGTATTTTGAAATCCACGATGCGTGAAATGCCACATGAGTGTATTAATTGATTAAAATCTTTATTAAAGAGACTTTCAGCCCTTCGCTGGTTCGTCTCTCCATAAGAGTATTGAACCATTTTCAAAACTTGGTCCCACGACTAGACTCCAGAAAATTGGTAAACAGATTCCAAAATGACTTTCAAAGTCATGAAGTTTGATATGTTGCGATGGTGTTTATTCATCTTCGAAAAATGGATCCCGGAACTAACGGAACCGTGAAGTCCACATATCGGTTCCAAGAAGGCCAAAAGTATTTCGGATTACACAGAAACAGCTCAGAATGATGAATCTTGAAAAACCACGAAGTTCGAGGTGTCGCATGATGGAATTCAAAAATTGACCCTGGAACCGATTCCCCGGAACATCCGTAAAACTGGTTCCATGGCACTTAGTGACCAAGATGGACTTTCAGACATATTTTTCTATCTAACTAAACTGTTGTCATATCGAAAATTCACTTTTCCTAATATGGCCAATTCCAATGATCTATTTTGAATCCGCAATATCTCCGCAATCAGACGGCAATTCCAACAATCCCCAGCAATTCCCTAAATAAAAGCGATAAGAGCTTCTTGTGTCAACATTTGGTTGAAGAATATTGAAAAACAAAAAAGTTATAGCGAAAAGAGTGTTTTTTCGCACTCTCGTTAGGAGGGTTGGCAACGGAAGGGTTGGGAACCTTTCTCGTCCCGGAAAAAAAAAACCCCTACATGCCAATCGGTCCAGTAATTTCAGAGTCTATAAGGGTCAAACAGGCAGTCAGTCAGACAGACAGACAGATAAACAGACAGAAACTGACTTTTATTCATTTACTAGCTGTTCCAGCGAAATAGGATGCAAGGAAGCCGAAATGTTAAGGAAAATTATTTATGACAATTGTGCAGCCATCTCTTGTGAGTAATATTTAAAAAAAATCATGTTGTTTTGCATCGTTAAAGGTTGAAAATCAACTATAGCCATTTTAAGGTACTATAGCCATAACTGGTACAGTGAGCTTACATAAGTTGAAATCAATTTATTAATGGAAGCGCATGGTTGTTCATCCCCATATAACGGTGCGGAGTGTTCCGTTTGAATAATCTTTCTATTTACATAATTTCAATTAAAATGTAAGAACATATTTTTTTTATTATTGGGTGATTCATGTGTCCAACTAAGTCATCGCATAATAGGAAAAAGTTACTGATTTAAAACGTGGTTTTGAATGTAAAACTAGAAGCAAAACTCCAACAGATAACTTGAAAAGAATTCTAGCCACACTGCCACATTCCCCGCATAAGGTTCGTTCTATAAATAAGCCCCCGCACAACAAAACCAACTCGAATCGAATCATTACAGCATAAGGCTATATTTAGCACCTACCAGTGGGCTTCGGCACGTTCTGCTGTTGGTGCTTCCGCTCCCGTTGCGACTTGGTCTTCCGGTGTACCCGCCTGTCTTCGAGGTTTTCCGGAATCTCCAAATCGCCGGACAGGGACGCGTCGTTAAAGTCGGAACACTGCTTCAGGTATCGCATCAGCGTTTCATTCGCCTGGCGCACCTCCATTTCACCCGCGGCGATAATTTTCCGCTCCCGCCGCCTACGGGACTCCGATTTGCTGCGTTTTCTGCGTGGGCTTTTGTCCAGGCTGCTGCGGCTTCGGGTGCTCCGCTGAGCGGGACTTTTCTGCGGATCCGACAGGGATTGCACCTTCAATTGACGATCCATGTACCCGAGGATGCCCTTTTGCAGCTTGTCGTCCGTTCCCGGAACGGTCTCAATGGAAATCTGTGTCTCCACGCGCTGCTGATCTGGGGGATTTTTGTTGGTATCAATTGCATCATCAACATTATTGTTGTTGTTGTTGTTGATATTGCTATGCGCCTTCGTGCTGCTGGCATTTGTCGTCGTACTGGCGCTATCTGCATTTTCCTCTGGTCGCGAAGAAGGTGGACCTCCCACAGCGAATGGTGCTCTATTTTTAGCAAGTTCTTCATCTTCCCGTGGATTGCTGGTAGCTGGCTCTGTTTCTAATCGCTGGTGGCCACTGCTGGACGAAACTCGCCGTGAACTAGACCCGGACCGAGAGCTGCGATGTTTGCCTTTGGAGTGTACGCGCACTTGTTCCATTTTCTTCAATTTTCACTTGCCTACCTAGAGTGGCATCCTACACGGTAAAACTTCAACCTTTATCCTCGGCACAACGTAATTATGTGACACAGTATTTTCTTCTACCAGGAAAATCAATTTATAACATCACAGCACTAAGAACCGAAAATATCACAATCATCACCATTATCCTGTTGGTTTCCATTGGGCGTGTGTGTGGGAAAGGAAAATTCAAACGAACGTCAAGCCGTACCGAGCGAGCAAAGGGAAGAAAAACACCATTAGGGGATAGGCGCACGGTGTGTGGATAGGTAGCACACGAATTTCCCAAGCACTACTGACCGAACCGTTTGTGCTGCGAACGTCATGAAATCTCCACGCCAACTGCCACAAATCTGGAAAATGGTTTTCCACGGACTGTATCTTTTCACTAACCAACCTACCACTCACTACTGCTAGCTGCCCACAACCTCCCACATCCACCTACTCGGCCCACCCAGTGCAGTGCAAACAGAGGGACTCTTCCACCACCGATGGAAAGCCGAAAGGACGAGAAGCCTTCGGCTTCGATTCCACTACAAGGAGATGCGACTTTTCTTGTGCAAAACTCGTGCAGAACATGTTACCAAATATCATAAATTAAAATTCTTTGATGTTACTCTTGGTAATATGTACCACCCAAGCAAAAACTACGTTTGAGCGATACTTAGGTGAATACAAGTTTGTGTAAAGGAGTCACTATGGACAGCCCAAGTTTTTAAGTTCACATGAAGAGGCATGTTAGCCAGACGAACATCACGTATGTGATAATCGAAATCGTGTTTTACAAAAATTTTACTAGTAACGAGGATAACCTGATAGATCTGAAACTCTTTCCTTTTTCATACGACGCTCACACTCGTATAAAACTAGAGAGTAAATCCACGGTAAATACTTAAAAGAAAAACTATAAAAGAGTAGTTATTCAAAGCATGGCTGATATAGATACTTAAAACGCTCTAGAGTAAAATAAGAGAAAACCCATTGGCTCCTGGAGATTTGAAGAAAACGGAGCTTTAAAGTACCGGCTAAATAGATTCTGTACCTACAATACTCAGAGCGAAAGCTAGAGATCCGTAATTATACAAAAACACTGGTTTATCTCCGAAGATACTATTAATGGCTTTGCTCAATCTGAAAACATGATGATGATGATGATGATTGTGTACCCACCATCAGCGCAAGGATTATCTACACTCTTAGAAAAAAATCATGTAAATTTAAGTTCACTTGGATGCGCATAAAAGGAGCGGCCTGTTTGACACAAATTTACGTCTTCTATCACACATTAAGTCGAGCTAGCAATCGCTAGAGCCGAAGCGAGAGATAAAACATATGTAAGTAAAATAATGAATTGGATTCGAACTCTGGTCCACTGATTGAGAGGCACGCATCATACCTCTCGGCTGTATCACCGAGTTGTGAGACAATTGATAAATGTAAAACTGTTTCTACCTATCTGGTCGGATAGGTTTGTTGACATTTTGTGCAACCAACTCGAACTTACATGATGGATGTAAAGTTAAGTCAAATTTGCCATTCAGTCATGAAATGTTTACGTACGTTGATGGTTTACGTCACGTGTAAATTCCTAATTTTTTAAGAGTGTATGGCTGCAGAGTCATACCGGAAGGGAATGATCTACCTGATGGTTCGTTGTAGCAGGGTATGCTAAATTCACTGGAAACCTTCGGAAGACAACATGATGGTTGTTATCTCGTGACAAAGTCTGGCCACCCCACGAACATTTGACCAGAAACCAGTTCATTTAGCTTCCTTAGGCTACCCCTCCCAATATCCCAAGCTCAATCTGGAAACATCTGTACAAAATATGTTTTTTCCTGGCAGGTCATTCAGAAAAGCATTCCTTCAAAGCAAAGCCTCTGATTCAACAGAAAGACGTCTGTTACAACTTCTTCTACATCGTTTCCAGATCAGAGTTTCATTCAGGAGTACCTCTTGCGGACCCCACAGACTGCAAACAACAATCTTCTTTAAAGCTATTGCTGTTACAACATACCACTATGGAGAGCGTTGTGGTAGCAAAACCATCATAAAACTCCATTGGTGTGTCGTTTCGGGCGAGTTTTCTAGGAAATGTAGTCGCAATCAAATCAGTTTTCCAGATTGAGCAGGGTTACCAGAATACTTAAAGTTTGCGAAGAAACACTCAAATGTGCACATATAGTCAAATAAAGATTCCTCATTCGACAGACACCAATCGGTAAGCTCATGACAAATTCTGCTCAAGCAGAGATAGTGCAGTTAATTGTAAATTATCCAGCATTCTGTCAAACTGAAGCCTTTCAAACTAATATTTAAGCTACTTCAGATGATGTAGTTGTCAGAGCATCAGCGTATAATTTCTGAAAACAATATACAACATCTTGATTAATAGGATTCTTGACCCTCGAGTTATCACGCTGTTGTATTTTGTACAACAAGTTGAAAAAATCCCGCTTTCTGTAATCCTAATAAGCGTGGTGCTGGCAGTGATTGCCAACCGCACGACTTACGGAAGGTGGGGGAAAAATTCTAGGAAAAAGTGCTCCAGAAATTCCACCGCGAAGTTTTTTCAGATATTTCTTCAGAACTTCTCAAATAATTTCTTCAGGAGTATTCCAAAAAAAATTATGTCTCATAGAATTCTCCAAGGATTTCTTCAGGAATTCGCCAAAAGATTCCTCAAAGAATTTCAATAGAAGTTGCCTCTCTAGATTTTCCTTCAAAAATGTATTCAAGAAATTCTTAACAAAGTCCCAATAACTCAATTAGGAATCCCTCTCAAAAATAACTTCCTAAAACATCTTCAGAAAACAGAAAACAGCGATTTATTTAAAAAAAAATTTTTTTTTTCTTTATTAAAGAGGCTTTCAGCCAGACGCTGGTTCACCTCCCTCTTTTATTAAAAAAAAAACTTTAAGTATTTGAAATCTTTGAAATATTTCTTCAAATATTTCAAAGTAATTATTTAAATATTCCGTTAAAATCTTCCCGAAGGATTCATCCAGGAATTGCTACAAGAACCTTTTCAGAAATTTTGGAAATTCCACCAATGATTTTCTGATAATTCCTCCAAGGATTCCTTCAGGAACTCTACCAATAATACCTCCAATAATTTCTCCAAGTATGCGAAAATTCCTCCATCGATCCATTCCGGAATAACCGCATGAATTCTACTAAAGATATACCTCAGTATTCCTTAGGGAATTCCTCTGAGTAATTTTATTAATATTACTGTTATTATTATTAGCTGTATTTACGAGCTTTTCAGCCCTAGGTTTAATGATCTTACAGGAATTCCTCGAAAACCTCCAAAAAATCCTTCAAGTATTTATCTAAAGATGCTTCAGAACCTACAGAAGTTCTTCCAAGTACTATTCATGTTTATCTCCAAGGGTTCCTTCAGATATATCCTTATGGATTCTCTTAAAAAATCTTCAAAGATTTCTTTTGAAATTTTTCAAATGATTTCTTCCGGAACTCCCCTAAGAGAAACTCCTCCAGGAAAGGACCGCCAAATTTGCGTCCGATTTCTAAATCCTAGGTTTTATTCAAGAGATAATAAGTCAAAGAAACTTTAAACACGGTTTTAAAAAAAAACTTTTTCAAAAAATTTTGCATGTAAACTTAACTCAATGTTGCCAAATTTTCTAAAAAAAATGAATATAAACTTACGGCAGTGTCGCTGGAAATTGGGTCGACCAAATTTTAAGATGAGAGCAGTAACATAACCCAGTGGTTCTCAAACTTTTTCTGCTTGCGACCCATTTTTGATTTTTAAAGGATTTGGTGACCCGCCAGCCCCTTTTTATTGGACTAGCGTTTAAATAAATGCATTCTAAGTCTTACATTGCGTTTGATAATCTTACATTACATAGCAATGAATCTAATAATTTTTCAAGATTTTAAGTTTTTTTGAAAAAAACATAGAATAAGGTTAATTGGGCACTTAACTGATCAGTTTCAGTAAGCTCTTTGTCTTAAGAATTTGCGTTTAGTTTGCAGTTATCAATACAACAAGCGTTTGCTGTCGAAATTTGGTGTTTTTTCTATGTTTTTGTATTTCGGGGTTTTGTCCTGAAATTATAACTTGGCGTGGAAATCTTACTGAAATTACAAACTGCAAACAACAACTTGATTTTTACAGGACAAACAAAAGAAAATCCGTTTATTTCAGAATATTCTTATTTTTTTAACTGAAAGCTTTCATTTCTACAATCGATTCTAGAATGCAGATAGTAGTTTAAATATAGCATATATAAATGAGTTTGAAGTTTCTTTGAGGCAACAAAACTCACGAACTAATGAACCGATTAGCAGGACTCTTACACTATTCGATTAGTATTCATGGTGGCTGTAGTGAAAGTAGGAAAAGTTACAAAAATCTACTAAAAAAAGAAGAAAATTCAAGTGTAGAATTAGCACACATAAAAAAACAAAAAAAGAAAGAAAATAAAAAAGTGCTGATTTTGTATGAGCTGGGAACAAAATCAACACGATTGAAATGAAACCAGTCTAGAGTGTGGTGTTTAAATGAGCTCAAAAATTGTTAAACCACCACAAGATTGGCAAGACAAAGATTGCCGGGGCAGCTAGTACTCAATAAATTGTAGATTCATGACTGACTTATAGAGTCCAAGAGTGTATTTTTAAATTAGAGAATGGCTTACAATATAATCTGTCGCGACCCATCAAAAATTTGTCCGCGACCCACCAGTGGGTCGCGACCCATAGTTTGAAAAACGCTAAATAACCCATTTTCTATTAGCTTTCAACTGCTTTTTACAGAACTTAGCTAAAAAATCTAGAAAAAAAGATATTGAGTAAATTAACTCTTGATGTCATCGACTAAAAGGGCCCATATAGCCGAGGCGGTAAACGCACGGGTATTCAGCATGACCATGCTGAGGGTGACGGGTTCGATTCCCGGTCGGTCCAGGATCTTTTCGTAAAGGAAATTTCCTTGACTTCCTTGGGCATAGAGTATCTTCGTGCCTGCCACACGATATACGCATGCAAAATGGTCATTGGCAGACGAAGCTCTCAGTTAATAACTGTGGAAGTGCTCATAGAACACTAAGCTGAGAAGCAGGCTTTGTCCCAATGAGGACGTTACGCCAATAAGAGAGAGAGAGAGAAGAGAGAGAGAGAGTCATCGACTAAAAGTTTGGGGTCATCCCTCAATATGATGTATCAGTCAAAAATTTTAAGGTCACTTTCGTAAAACATGGAAAAGTGATTTGGTGATATCTTCGTCATGTATAGTTCAATTTTAATTATTTTTAACTCATTTCAAAGATTATTAAGTAAATTTACGTTTGATGTCTTTAACTTAACGTATTTAACGATTTTTGCATATAAAAATGTTATGTAAAGTTAACACATTTCACCACACTTCAAAAAATGAGACAACTTTACGTTAAGTTTTAGTATGTAAATTTCAACAAATATGTGTGGTTCAATGTCTATGCAGTAAATATCATTCATTTTGTTTCAAATAAGCCAAGAAGAATTAAAATTGAATGAAAGATGACAAAGATATCAACAAATCAATTTTCCATGTTTTACGTTAGTGACCCCAAACTTTTGGCCGATACATCATTTTGAGTGGTGACCCCAAACTTTTGTTCAATGACATAAAGAGTTAGTTTACTTAATAACTTTTTTCTAGATTTTTTAGCTAAGTTCTGTAAAAAACAGTTGAAAGCTGATAGAAAATGGGTTATATTACCACTCTCATCTAAAAATTTGGTCGACCCGATTTCCAGCGACTCTGCCGTAAGTTTACATTCATTTTTTTAGAAAATTTGGCAACTTCGGGTTAAGTTTACATACAAAATTTAAAAAAAAAGTTTCTTTTAAATCATGTTCAAAGTTTCTTTGACTTATTATCTTTTGAATGAAACCTAGGGTTTTGAAATCGGACGCAAATTGGCGAAGGAATGGGCCTAAAAAAATGACATGTTTTTGAGGGGGTGACCCCAAACTTTTGATCGGGAGTGTATTTAACCTCTTACAAAACATGATGAAGGTTAGGTTTCGTGGCGTTATGAACAATTTATTAAAGAGCTGTTAAAACGAAGAATCATTGGAGCTTATATCATCCATCACTGCAAATGCTGCGATTGCCTTATAAAAAACGCCGAGTTTCAGTTCCAGGTTAATGGTGTACTAAGTCGGTTTTGCATATACCACATGGATGATTTTTTCATAAATAAAATGTAAAACGGTGTCTCCAGTTAGCCTAGTGCTTAAGTCTATGGACCGCCAATCTGGAGACGGCTTGTTCGATTCCCGTTCCAGTCGGTAAAATTAGCGCGACTGCCTAGGCAATGGGCATAGTGTATCATTGTCCTTGCCACAGAATATACAAATTTATTCAATGGCAGGCAAAAAAAAAGCCCTTCAATTAATAACTGTGAAAATGCTCAAAGAACACTAAGATAAAGAAAGGCAGGCCAAGTTCCAGTGGGAATGTAGAGCCATGAAGAAGAAGAGAAGAAGAGTAAAACGTAAATGAGATATTTTATCCTACTATTTTTTTTTTTTTTTTTGATTAAACAGCCGAGGGTCTGGGATCGAATTCCACTCCCGGCAAACTCACAATACGTGGATTCTTTCTTCGGAAGGGAAGCACAGCCGTGAGTTCCGAAATAAACTAGCCTTGCGTTATAAATCTCGTAAATGAAGATAATGTATTTCTTTTCTTTTCTTGATTTTTTTTATATTTTCTTATAGTATTTTTCATTCGTGTAATTTTTTAGGAACTTCAATGGGAATCGCCAAAAAATTATACAATATGTTTTTCCCTTATATGAGTATAAGTATGAACAATAAGTTTTAAAAAATTACATATTGACCAGCACAATAATTAGAAAGGACATTTCAGATTTCAATCATAAATGATGAATAAATTTATTCAGGAAATCATACAGATTTTTTTCTTTTTTTTCTGTGTTTTTTGTTCAACTGCATTTAATTTTACTGACTTTCTGACGGAAACTTTGGCTGAATTCTTAAAGAAATCTATTGAAGATTCACTTTGAAATTTTCCCTGGGAGAAATTCTGAAGGAATTCTAAGAGACAGTTCTGTGATTTCTGAAGAAATATCTGCAGCTTTGCACGGAGGAATATATGTGGAAACCAATTTATGGATTTCCAGTAATCTTTAAAGATATTTTTGTAGGAATATTATTGAAGGATTGAAGGATATTATTGAATTAAATCCTTGGAGAAATATCTGGAGAAATGCTTTGACTAATATCTAAATAAATTCCTAGATAACTTCCTGAAAGCCACCTTGGATAAGTTTCCAAAGAAATCTTTCGAAAAATTTAAAATATGTTTCCTAAAAAATCATTCGTTTTTTTTTATTTTTTTTTAAGAATCCTCAAAGGAGTTTCTGAAATAAATTTCTGGAGGAATTTTTGAAAATGTTTCAAAAAAGTCTCTTGAGGGATTTCTGAAAAAAATGAATGAAACCTAGCAAAAAATCCGAAGAAATACCTGGTATAATTTATGAAGTACTTCTTGAGATATTTTATGTGTTTTGAGGTAAAAAAAATAAAAAAAAACTCACTGATAGTTTTTTGGGGTGAATGCGACTTGAATGATTTCTGCTAGATATTCAAGAGTTCAAGCTCAAAGAAACATTTACAGGAAGTTACAATTGGATGAACTAAAACAGCATGACGTTGAACATTCCCTCAGAATTCTAAATATTGTACTAGATTTTTTAGAACCTCTCTGATGATTCCTACAGAAATGTCATCAAGTGTTTCCCAGGGATTCTCCGAGGATTTTTTCAGCATTTTTTTCGATACCTAATTGTTTCAAAAATTTATTGTCAGTTTTTTATTTATTTAAGTCGTCATAAATTCTCCATAAATTTCCTCGAATAAATAACAGCTAATACAGCTAAATGGCAGACTTGCGAAGAACTAAGCTCTCAGTTCATAACTGTGAAAGTGCTAATGGACACCAATGTCCAATACCCTTCTAGGCATCAGAAAAATAACACCACCCGATTTGATCCTTGTTACGTTGCAAGTATTGCGTTTTCGTTTCGCGTTCGTCCTGCGCACTAGGGCATCACCTGTTCTATCCTATCTGCCTACTGTACTGCTGTGCTGCTCCTGCTGCTATTGCCTGTTGTTTTTATCGATCCCGCGAAAAACATGTACCTCATCGTCCTCCACGGACCTGGCGATGCAACATATAGGTACCTAGGACGCGAGGGGTGTAATGCATTCAAGAGTGGCGACCTGATTCGTATACGTGTGCTATAGGTCCCTTTATGGCACACGAAACGGCGATCAAAACACAAAGTTCAGACTCTGACTCTGGCTGAGCTGAGCACTTCACATTCGATTCGTAGGTAGCAGCACAACACCCATGTCTCTCATAAGCTCAAAGGGGGCTACTGCTGGCTGTGGCATTCGCGCGTAACTACAGGCGTTTATTCGAGACAGCTACCTAGGCGATAAACTAAAGGACGACGACGGCGTGGGAGGGAGCTTTTGCTTGCTTCTGCAGAAATTGCATTGGGAATCGCTGGCTGGCTCTGTTCGGAACGTGCTGACGTTTTGACCTTTCGTAGGGGGGAAATAATCGAAACGCCAATATAAAGGGCACGAACTTTGGAAAAATGCCAACGCATCAGATGAAGATCGCCAAATAAGCCAGCCTCGTAACATGCACAGATGCTCATGTGTGTCGGGTCAAGTGGTTCAGAATAGCTTGGTCTGATGAGGTTAAAAGCAAGTTCAATATGCTGTTCGCAACTGCATATTTGTGGGATTTAAATTTTTCTTTAATAAAAACATACCACTCGACACCAAATTATAAATATCTTCAATTATACAAATTTGCTCTGCTTCTGCTCTGCTTCTGTTCTGCTACTGCTCTGCTTCTGCTCTGCTTCTGCTCTGCTTCTGCTCTGCTTCTGCTCTGCTTCTGCTCTGCTTCTGCTCTGCTTCTGCTCTGCTTCTGCTCTGCTTCTGCTCTGCTTCTGCTCTGCTTCTGCTCTGCTTCTGCTCTGCTTCTGCTCTACTTCTGCTCTGCTTCTGCTCTGCTTCTGCTCTGCTTCTGCTCTGCTTCTGCTCTGCTTCTGCTCTGCTTCTGCTCTGCTTCTGCTCTGCTTCTGCTCTGCTTCTGCTCTGCTTCTGCTCTGCTTCTGCTCTGCTTCTGCTCTGCTTCTGCTCTGCTTCTGCTCTGCTTCTGCTCTGCTTCTGCTCTGCTTCTGCTCTGTTCTACTCTGCTGATAGCTATTTTGCACGTGTATATCGTGTGGCAGGTACAATGATACTCTATGACCAAGATAGTTAAAGAAATGTTCCTGGACCGACCGGGAATTGAAATCATAACCCTCAGCATGGTCATGCTAAATATCCACGTCTTTAAAAGTGTGGCTATATGGACCCTAGTGGTTAATTGGAGATCTTGCCAAAACATGTAATATGGTACAAAACCACTAGTTTGTTGTGCTCTACCGTCTACCCAGCATCCAGAAATTGGCCAAATCCGGAAAGATATGGTGAGCTGGGCACGTTTCAAAAATGCTGAGCAGCAAATCTGCGAAGATTGTGTTCGAAGATATTTGGAAGTTACAAGAAGCGGAAAAAGTGGGTGACCACGTCAGAAGTTGTTTGGCGAGTTAGGTACGTTCCCTTTGGTAAGCGCAAAGCAGCAGAGTGTCGAAATGTGTAGCGTAGAATTGTTGACTCAGTCATATCGTATAAAAAGATGTTGTACTAAATAAATGAATGGTTGAACAATATTTCAAGTACAGAGTATTGCCACGCACTTTGATGCATGGCACTCCAGCCATTCATTCTCCAAAATAAGTACTCCTAATAAATCTCATAACAAACCTCCCACTCAATCCGTCCCAGCGGAAAATCACTCAAAAATTGCAGGAAATCCCCTGTAACAGCTCAGAATCATCCAGCATATGGCACTTGCATCCTACTCACATACACAACTTTCCTCCCCATTCCCACAGAATAACAGCTTCCTGCTGCACCTCTGCATGCATTCCCATTCAATGCAGGCCACTCTGCGCATGGACCAACCAGTCATCTCTCTGCCAGAACCTGATGAATGAAACTGTAGTAAACGACCGGCTTTTCTCCTAGCCCGGCAACATCCCACAACCTACACACCACCATCGCATCGGCACAACCTGAGCGATGGAAAGTGGAGCGCGCGCAAAGCATCCTTCCAGAGCAGAACACGACCCGACCATCCATCGCATCGCTCCGCAGTGACGTCAGCTTCGGGTGATGACGTCAATGGAAAATCTTGTTTTATGTTTTCCCCCGACCCCGACACCGACCAACATCTGACCCTAGAAACAGGGATGCCGTTGCTTGTTGGTTGGGAGTTGGGACCAGCTTCCCGTCCCACCAGCACACGAACCGATGAGACACGGTAACAGATGTGGGTTGTTATCTGGCGGGGCTACTCCCCGAGAGGGGTAACAAGGGCATTATGGATAGCTGGGGCAAGCTGGGATGTGGACTCGGCTTTCGACCAAAGTTACAAGTAATATTTTAAGAAGAACCACTTGAAAATCATGCTTAAAAACCTGTTGATAAAACAATGTTGAAATTACTTTTAGGAATGCTAGTACGAATTCCAAAATTCCACCAAAAGCCAAATAAAACCAATTTAATAATTTCGTCAAAATAATCCTGAAAGTAGGAGCATTTGTTTTGGATTTATTTTGGATCATTCGTGAATATCTGTAGATATTTCTCCGGTGCTACTAGAGACCAAGATCACATCTGTGCCTCCACAGTTTTCGTGGGAAAGAGTTTTTGTTAGTGGGATGTGTTATTTTCATATATGCAAAAAATAATAATTATAATAATAATATGATGGAGTTTGTTTGAGCTTGGGGGTCTAATGGCAACCGCCTCTAATTTAGATGCAGAAAGATATTCAGTTCCTATTCTATATACCATACATATTCATATGTTTGCAGACATCGCTCGAACCAGAAGTAGTTTGAAAAAGCCGTTTTTTTTCCTTCCTACTCTAACACCAGAGTATCAAATCTGTCATACAAAGCCTACAAGGTATGCATCCAAGCGAACTGTGCCGCATCACCTTCAGAGTAATCAATACATAATCTATCAGCTTACGTCTGGCATCCATGCAGCCATGTGTGAACCTGCTACCTAAAACAGACGTGGTACACTGTGAGTGTAAATAATATTCCCATATTCAATATTTAAATGACACAACTGTTTTCGAATTTCCAATGATGGCGATCATATCAATGACGACTTTTTCAACCTTAAGAGCCTTTACGCGTTTCTAGGCGTATTTCAAGGAGTTTAATAAGAAGCTTTTGGGGGTGACACTGAGACTTCAGAATAATTTCAGAGGGAGCTCAAGCGATAGGCAAAATGACCGGGACAGGCAAAATTTTCACTATTCAAAATAGTTTACCAGCTGTAATTTTTTGATAAATGCACCAACAATTCTCAAATTTTAACTGTAAGTTGTCTATCAATTTGGAAATTTGGGCAATATCGTGCTATTCTACATGAAGTTAGAAATATTCTAGTACATGGTTTCCCAAACTGTGGGTCGCCTTCGTCCAGGGGGTCACGAGGGACAGTCAAATATTTTACTGTAACAGACAACAAATGAGGGAATTAGTAAAAGGGGTCGCAAAAAGTACGTCTGTTGGAGTCGCACGCCTTAAAGTTTCGGAACCTATGTTCTAGTAAAATGCATACATTTCCAATACTTTGAACTGTTATAACTCCGGATTCCATGGGCCGAATGCAATTAAATTTCGAGCAATCATGACTTGTATAATGAGTCAAAAACGTTTGACTCAACCTAAAATTGTTCGTAAGAAGCGATTTAATTTATTATTTTATTTTTTAGTAAATCTATCTATTTTTAACATGCATCCCATAACTGTTTTCAATTGATTGGATATTTTGTTACTTCCTTTCAAAACATATTTATATTTAAGTCAATTAGAGGGAATTAAAATGAACTATAATTACCATCTTGGCTAATTTGGTGTTTTATTAGAAAAACATTCTAATCGCTATAATTTTTATCGTGTTAATAATTTAAAGCCAAGTCAAAAGGTTTTTGAACTCATTATATAAGTCAAAAACGTTCAAAATTTCATTGCATCCGGGTCAGTGAATTTGGAGACATAACAGTCCAAAGTTGGGCATCGCATAATAATGCCTTTTCTAGAATATTTCTAACTTCGATCTTTCCCGCTTTGGACCATTGATAGAGAACTAGTTGACCAACCCACAGTCAAAATTTGAGAATATTTTAGAGTGGTTGCAACGCGCTTCAAGGGGTTTCGAGTGTATGTCAGGTAAACTTCAGGGACTCTCAGGTAGCTACAGAGGAGTTTAATTGGAGGAGTTTTAGAGGGTTTTCAAGGGGTTTCATCACTTGCCTGCGCAGCCTTTTCTTTCTTCTCGCCCGTTCATTTTGTTGAACGCAAGAAAGAGCGAGGTAAAAGAGGGGGCAAAGTGCCCCCTCTATTATCTGTTTCTTTCGCGTGTGCGTTTACGAGAGTGAGTGAGAAAAAGAAAAAGCTGCGCACGCTAGAGGGTTTCATGACCTTTCATGGGAGCGCCAGCGCGTTTCATATGGGTATCGGGTTGAAATTAATAAAACACTTAATATGTACAGTGTATACCCAAACCTTCATTTAGGTAATGAGTCGGGGTTGCATAAATAGAATTTTACCCAAATGGATTCACTACCTAAATGGATTTAGTTTATCAGCCAAATGGATTTCAAGGTTACAAAAACGTTTAATAAGGGCGAGTGACTAGGATATGTAAAGTCAGTAATGTGGTGCTTCTGAGGGCTTTCAATGGAGTTTAGGGAGGGGCAGTAGGGTGGAGTTAATTTTAAAAAATCTCTTCGGGATATGATTTCCCAAGTGGAAACAGATCTACTAGTCGAAATAAGTGAGCTGTGCAAAAATGAGCAATTACGGTTGATATTTACGAGTGGCGCAAAGGGTTTAAGTGGAATTTTAGCTAGAGCAAACTTTTAAAAACATTTTAAATAAAATTTTTAAACATAAATTGCTAGACTAAATCGGTGATTCTAGAACTCAACTGGGCCAAATTTGCGCTCAAAATTGCAATATCTCCACTGATTTCCGAGATATTTGAAAAAAAAATGTTATATTTTGGTGTAGGTACAACCCAAAAATTAATATCGAAATGTGACATTTTTTTTTTTTCAAATATTTCAGAACTACTGCAATTTTGAGCGTAAATGTTGTCCAATTGGGTCCTAGAATCACCGATTAAGTCTAGAAAAATTATGTTTGAACATTAAATTTGGAATGTCTTTTGAAGGTGTGCTCCAGCAAAAATTCCACTTAAACCCTTAGCGCCACCCCTAAACATCAACCGTCATCGCTCATTTTTGTAGGCTCACTTATTTCGACTAGTAGACTCCACTTTTCACTTGGTCAATCATATCCCGAGGAGATTTTTTTTAAATTATTCCCACCCTAGAGGGGCAGGGGTTTAGAGACGTTACAGGAGCTTCTGAGGCGATTTCGGTGGGATAAGGTTAAGGTCTATGGTGCATTACTGAGAGGCTTCTGGGGGTTTTCGGAGCCACTTAACCCTCCTTTGGCACTAGGGTCATTTTTGACCCAAACCGTACACTACGTCAGCGAGCTGCTGCCAACGGGATGGAAAAGAAAGATTAAGGAAGTTTCAAAGGATTTTAACGGGTTTCGGAGGTGTTACAGAACCGTTTCCGAGGATTTTGGAAGGAATCATGTGCGCTACAGAGGGTTTTTAGAAGCTACAGAGAGTTTTTAGAAGCATTTCTGGAAGTTTTAAAGGATTTTGAAGGGGGTCCGAAGGCGTTGCAGGAGAATTTTACGGAACTTCGGAGGTTCTCAGATGCGTTCCGAGGAGGTTTTCGGCTGTATTCGCGAAGTTTCAATGGATTTTCAGCAAGTTTCAGCGACGTTACAGGAGCTTTCTGTATTATTATTAACTCTTTATTGTGGGGAAATTCAGCCCTAGGCTGGTTCATCCCCAGGAGCGATTCGGGCGTTTTTACGGGTTTTACGGGAGCCCACAGTTCACAATAAATCTTTTTTGGAAATCTTAAACAGTCCCGATCACCCTGCATCTTTTTTTTTTTCTCACCCCTGAACACACCCTAAGCTCCCCTTAACTTCACTCGTTGCTTCTTTCCCGTAAACCAACTGTTCGGAAATTCAGCAAAAAAAACGTGATTTTCGTAGCAGCTCGGGATGTACAGCTCAAACTGAAAAATATCGTATATTTTAATCTGTTATTTAAATAGTTATGTAAGTGATTGTCAAACAATTTTAGTTTTTTTAGCCCGCTTCTGAAACGTGCAAATCATCGACCCGTATATACAGCCTCTGGTTCTATGCTACATAATAAATTCAATATTATTTCAACTCGTTTACACACTTTTATGCAAATATCACTCTTCTTACCGATTCTCTTTTTAATTTTAATCAGAACAAATTTAGCAATTATAATAAAACTATAATTTTTAGTTCAGCAAATAAACTTCTAGCATTAGCACAATTCAGTGTAGCTCGTTTTTGTTTTCGTCTTCTTATTCCTCCTTCGTTGGCTTGGCAGATGTCATCTCTTTGCGAACGTCATTCGCAGGGGTGTAGATTTGTCTGCCCAGTGGTAATAACACCAACCTTATCCCTAACCGTAAGAACACCAACTGTTTTGAACACAATTGAATTCCATTAAAGTACCGTTAATTAAATAGAGGTACCATGATTTCGGGTGAAACTGATCACTTTTCGTAGTTTTTGGCGAATAATTTATAATACTTATCGATAGGGTTAAAGGCAATGCTTTAAAACAAGTATGACCACGGTTTTCATCAGTCAACGAGGTTAAAAATTGTACTGCAAATCATTTCATTACAAAAAATATCATTTGAAATAAAAAAAATCAAAAATTTTAATTTCGGGGTGAAATTGATCAGTCAGTGAAATGACCAGTAACCAGTAACTAAAATTGACACTGTAGCCCTCCCTAGGAATTTCGCCAAGTGACGCCAAAACTTCCGGAAAAGTACAATTTTATGCATAAATTTCAATATTTATAGAACTTGTGATATATTCATTACATTTGCGATACTGCTACGGTAACAAAAGTTTGTAAGTGTCTTTGAAGTTCGCCTGACAGGCAGTTCAGGAAAATATTGAATTTTATACAGAAATATGTGACTAGTTGGCTGTGAAACATGTAATATCATCATTCAATAGCTCTTGAGCCAGATGATGAACATTTCTTACAAATTATTTTAAGTTTAAAACGTTATTTTTAACAAACAAAATGGCCCTCTTGTCGATCAATTTCACCCCACTGATCAATTTCACCCGAAATCACGGTAACTAAATAGATTTGACCTCAATGGAGGTTTGAGTGTTATCGCATATATGAGCATTAACCTCAATTGAAATATAGCGAGGGATTACTAGTTTGTAGATTCTATGATTTATACTCAATGGAATTCTAATCTGCAATTTAACTCAGACTAGACCGAATATAATTGCATGAGGCAGAGTGAGCATTAACTTTGTTCGTAGTGCTTTAAATGATTACTAGGTATGTTTGTAGATCTAATGGCTTATACTCAAGAGGATCTTGGATACCCTTAGACAGTTCAAAAGCATCCCCATACCTCTTTCCATCTTCAATTCATGATTGGGTTTTATTTCCTAGAATTAAACAAATTCTATTAAAATTTCATTAATTTCCTCAGAAAATCTTCACCAATTCCATTGAAGTTTGCTCCAGCAGTTCAAGTCCGTCTGAAATTTATTCATGTATATCGCGTGTGAATTTTTGTAGAAATATTTGATGCAAAAACTTTGAAAACGCTTTGAAACAAATAAAGAAATTTTCCATTCAAAAGTTTTTTGCAGATTTGCAAGACATTTCTGACCTTTTGTTGTTACAAAAACGATTCTTGAGATTTTTAAAATTGATTGTCTAAAATTGATTTTGATCGAGTTTTTTTTTATTTTCCTTAAAATTTAAGTTTTAAAGTGATCTGGTCTGAGCTAAAGCTTTGCTGCACGTAACCAAGAATCAACTTCAAAATCTATCCGAAAATTCAATAAAAAAAATTACTTAAATATGTAGTTTTGGACAAAGATTAGTTTAATGATTTCTATCAGAAATATTACCGTTACATATTCTCTTACGAACTTCTCAAAATGTTCTTTTTTCGGAACGAATCCGCATGTACTTCAGGTATTCCCGGTTTTTCCCCAGGAATATTTCTAATATTGTATGTCTTCGATGAGCATACCCAAATTTTAGTTATTCAATCCCCTGAAAATTGAGGAACAATATAAACTTCTTCATGGAATGGCTGAACGATCCATAACAAATAGGACACCATACCTAAAAAGATAAAACTATCCACAGAAAACAGGAAAACTATCCATAGAAAATATAAAAACGATCCATAAAATATAGGAAATGATTCATAAAGTCTTGGAAACGATCCATAGCATTTTTGAAATAATCCATGAAATTTAGAAAATGATCTATGAAATTAGGGAGTAATCCATTAAACAACAGTGCAAATTTTACGGAAAAGCCGTTTTTGGTTTTATAGGATCCGTATTTTATGGATCATTTTCTAAATTTTATTAATCATTTCAAAAATTGTATGGATCATTTCCTATATTTTATGAATTGTTACTCCATAAAATGGTGTTATTTCCCATATTTTATGGATCGTGCACCTATTTTTTTTTTTTTATCTATATTAACGAGATTTTTAGCCCTAGGCTAGTTCATCTCGGGACCCACGCTTTACTTCCCTTCCGAAGGAAGAACTCACGTTTTGCGAGTTTGTCGGGAGTGGGATTCGATCCCTGGTCCTCGGCGTGATAGTCAAGTGTTCTAATCATCACACCAGGTCCGCTCCGATCGTGCACCTATTTTATATAGATCATTTTCTGTATTTCATGTCGATTGTTTTCATATTTGCGATGGATGTTTTTCTCTTATTAATGAATCATTTTTAAAATTGTTTCCTTTTTTTTTGACTATTTACTGGATCGTTTCAACCATTTCATGAAGAAGTTTGCAAAACTCTAGATTTTCTTTTGTCGTTGAATTTTACGAAAACAAGGGATAATTCGATAATTTTAAATTGATTCATGTTATTGCTTCGTGGTTGTTTGGCTTGCTTCTATAAAATCTTGAAAAGTTATCTGAAGAACATTTGGCACTTTTTAATGGATCGTTTTATAAGTTTAACGGTGAAAACAATGGGCTGCCCTAGAAAGCTTTCGATGACCTAAAATATTTTATCCAGAAATTCCTTCACAATTTCTTTCAAGGAATATTTGCCAGAATTCATTGAAATTTCTCTAAAATATCTTATAAGATTTTCATCATGGAGCACCTTCATGAGGGGTGAAGGCCCATTCAAAGCTTTTCAAAGAAAAAGTGACTTTATATAGTCCTTGACGAGAATTTCAAATGATTTCTCTCAATAAATTCTACTATCCTACTATTGAATGAAACTGCATTTTAGGATATTTACGACAAACTTAAATTGTATGTACTCAAAATTCTTAAAACACATGAAGTTTTTCAAAAAATTTTCCCACGATCTTACAAAAACATTCTACACTAGCTCCTCTAAAACTGCCACAAAAACAAGTAAGGTACACCGGGGCAAGTTGAAACGGGTGGGGCAAGATGAAACAGCGGGTTAACATGATGTTTTTCAATGATGATAAACAGGTCGATCGCCATAACATATAGTTTTTGAATCAAACAATCTTTTAGCGATGAATAAATTTCCAAATTGTATTGAAATCTATTTCAAAACTTCGTGTTTCATCTTGTCCCACCCGTTTCAACTTGCCCCGGTGTACCTTAGTAATATGACGAACTGAAATATTTTTAAGAATTTTGACAAATTATTTTCCTTTTAAATCTCATTGGAATCAGAGGAATTCGTTTGGAATTCTTCTAGATGTTTCACAAGCAAATATTATCCAGAAAAATGTATCGATTTGTAAATTAAGATGCTGTGGATTTTCCTAGACCTCCCTCGTAGGATCGTAGGAAATAACGAAACGATAACCGAAGATGTTTGGGCTAATGAATAAAAAATAGAAACACCCACATAACGACAACTTCTCAACGTAAGATTATGGTGCACATGCTTTTCACTTTGTTGGTTACGGAACATGCAAACTTTGTCACAATTAGGAAAATTTTACTTCCAATCAGAAGAAGCAGCCTCAACACCTTTAGGCAATATCCACAACGCCCCCACATCCCCAAACCATAAACCAAGCGCGTAAGATACAAAACTTCCATACGCCCACGCCATCATTTGGCGGCATTGATTGCCCTGGGGTTGTTGTCGCAGTCGAATCGAGTTTGGGACTTGATTACGGAACAATTACCAACGCCAGCGTCATCTTCGTATTTTTTTTCTTTCTCTCTTTCACTTTCGTGTCGCCCATCGGGATTTATTTTCTCGCTAAAAACTCTCGCATTATCTGATTGACCAGGTCTGGCTTATCTTGCTGCACGAAATGGCCAGCTCCCTGCACAATCTTAAACTCCAGATTGTTGAACTGTTTCTGCAACAGCGGACCGGTCGCTTTCGATATGAAGAGGTCGTTCTCCCCCAGCAGATAGAGACCCGGCACGTGAGGAATGTCCTTCGGTGGCCGGACGTTTCGCTTGGCACTTGCGGTGAAATTGGCACGGTAGTAGTTGATTGGTGGAGTGAGAGCACCTGAAATTGAACAGTTTTGGTTGATGTGCTTTTCTTTAAACGTTGATCATAGATGTACCTTTCTTAGCAAACGTGTATTTGTAAGCTTCCACTTCCTCTGGTGTGCAGCACTTGCCAAACGAAACATCAAACATTTTCAAATCGTTCATACGGACGAAAAATTCCGGGAACTTTGGCATTTTAAAGAAGAAAATGTACCTGGAGTGCGATTTTAAAAAGTCGATATCAAGCTTCTAAGAGGAATTTGCAAACAGTAACATTACCAGGACATTTTAAACTGCTCCTTGGTCGACATCATCAGTTTGTGGGCCACTCCACGTGAGGGTGCATCCATGAAGATATACTTGTCCAGCATGTCCATGTGTTGTGAAAGGAAGTCCCAACAGATAACCGCGCCCCAATCGTGCGCCACCAGGGTGAACTTTTTGCGTCCTGCAAAGAAAGAGGGAAATTTTAAAAGGCATACAGAAACGACATAGAAAATTCATGCAACCGACTATGCACATAAAACACACGTCAGGCAATTATTTTATACGAATTTGACAATAAAACACATAAAGTTTGGTAAATGCTCGGAAGGCAATTTCCAAAATTGTATGAGTACAGAATGAACATATAATTTTTTCGATAAAAAAATACCCTATTCTGCTAAAACCGATGATTTATTAGAATCTTAAAGATCCAAAAGTGTGCGATATCTCTTTTCGTTTTTGAATTATCGGACAAAATATGATATTTTTTTCTTTGAGAGCTCAAAAAACAGTCAAAATGATCATTTATCAATAGTTTTTCGTCAATACCTCAGAAAAGAAGAGAAATATCGCAATTCTGGGTACATGTCTGGCCCTCTGATAAAATTTTATCAGTTTATTTTGAATGTAACGACATAGCAGCAATCTTTTAGCATGCGTGTGCGTTTACGAAAGCTCTAATAGTGGATTAAATTTTGAAGAAATTTGAAAAAAGGGTACACTCTGACCTTATTTTACGTCCGTTTATTTTACGCCGGATTGATTTACGTCCAAAATTTAGATTAACGTCCATTTCAATAAATGCTCTACACCTTTAATAGTTTTCTAAATATACACATGTATTGTTCAGAAAAGTTCAAAAGGACAACAAAGGCCAACCAGTGATAGCTTCTGATATCATTATTTCTTATGTTAGATGGCAACACTGTTCAAATACAATCATATATTGCTTAATATACACATTACATATTAATGTAATATGTAATAAATATGCGATATAAAAGATTCTTCAGCATAATTTAAGTATACGTCAAACACTGTTTCATGTCGAATAGAATAAAACGAAGTTTTTTTAAAGCTGGCAACACTGCTGAACTGTGAATAAAAATCTAAATATATAATTCACTACAATTGGGATGGTGTCCATGTTCGTTGCAGTTTGAAGTAACGTAACACAATATCAGCAAGTCAACTAGATTTACATCCCGGAAATACTCCTGAAATCCCCTGAAAGAATGCCGGGATGAAGTACACTAATACCTCTTTTTATGCATGTTATTTTTATACACTTTTAATTTATACACCTTTTTTGATGCCCTGCATAAAAAGAGGGAAAGCTACTCAGAACCAATATTGTGCATAGCAATATTTAATAAAGACGGGAACTATTGCAACTGTGGCCAAGGGGTGTTTACAGAGGAGAGCAATGGAAGGTTACAGGTTCATTTTTGGGTGTTTCCGAAGGTCTCATGTGCGTTACATGGGGACCGAGTGGGTCTTAAGGGGGTTTCGGAGTCATTTCAGGAAGTCTCAAAGCATTTTAGGCTGGTTTCAGAGGCGTTACAGAGGTGTTTTAGGGGTTTAGGTTCAGGAGGATTTTTTGAAGCATTTCAGGATGTTTCAGACCATTTTCGGCGTGATTAAGAGGCGTTACGAAAGCGTTACGAAGGAGTTTTCGTGGGGTTCGGGGCCTCTCAGGTGCGTTACATGGGGCCCGAGGGGGTTTAAGGGGGATTTTGAAGGCCTATCAGGACGTTTCAGAACATTTTCTGCGGGATTAAGAGGCGTTACAAAAGCGTTACGGAGGAGTTTTAGGAGGGTTTGGGGCCGCTTAGGTGCGTTGCATGGGGTCCGAGTGGGTTTAAAGGGGATTTTGAAGGCATTTTCGGACGTTTCAGAGCATTTTCTGCGAGATTAAGAGGCGTTACGAAAGCGTTGCGAGGAGTTTTCGGAGGAGTTTGGAGCCTCTCAGGTGCGTTACATGGGGTCTAAGGGGGATTTTGGAGGCATTTTAGGACCTTTCAGAGCCTCTTCGGTGAGATTCAGAGGCGTTACGGAGCAGTTTCCGGGGGTTTGGAGCTCCTCAGGTGCGTTACATGGGGTTTCAGGGGCATTTCAAGACGTTTCAGAGCATTTTCGGGGGATTCAGAGGCCTTGCGGAAGCGTTACGGAAGCGTTACGGAGGAGTTATCAGGGGTTTCGAAGCCTCTTAGGTGCGTTACAAGGGGTCCCCGGGGGGTTTAAGGGGAATTTTTGAGACATTTCAGGAAGTTTCAGAGCAGACTCTGAAATACCTTAAAACGCCCCCCAAACCTCTTGCAACGCCCTATAAAAGCTTCAGAGATCCCTTGAATTGCCCCTAAAGCCCCTTGGAACGCCCCTGAAACCCACCTAATACTATTGAAATATCCGAGAATTCCCCGTAATTCCATGAAAACACCAAAAAATCTTCCCAAGCAACATACATGTTATATAAGAGTTACGACAGCACAAGTTTTTGTTGTATAGAAGTTAATTCGACGTTATTTCAACATTGTGTTAGAATTACGTAAAATAAACTTCTATACAACCAAAACTTGCGCTGCCGTAACTGTTACATAACATGTGTGTTGCTTGGGTTGTCAGGACACCCTTAATAGGCTCTTCAAATCCCCTGAAACAACCCCTTGGAACCCCTTGGAACCCCATTTTTGGGCTCTCTAGGAACTTTCTGGAAACCCCCTTAGTCCCACCTCAACTGCTCAGGAGCAAGACCTGTTCTCGCGAACTAGATTCTCTAATTAAAGCCCAAACTTAATTTATGCATAAATTTCACTCTTTTTATGGACCTTTACAAATTATGGAAAAATAATGAAAATATCGTGGTTCCCTGGAAGAACCCTCTATGTTTAATACTGTGGAAGTGCTCATGAAACACTAAGCAAAGAGCAAAATTTGTACAAGTGGGTATGTTACGTCAAGAAGACAAAAATAACATCCTGAAGAATCCCGGAAGGAATCCATGGAAAAATCACGATCCTATGGAATAACATTTGAGGTACATTCGATTTTCATAATACTTCCCTTTGGACATAGCGTGAGGGGGATGATAAATCGGGACATTACTGTATTGCCGGAAATATCTGATAAAAATACCGGACAATCTCTGATGAAAATACTTTTAGTTACTTTTTGCTGATAACCTGGAAATGTCAATGGTTTAGGTTTTCGGTTTAACCATAATTTAGCCAAAGCATGTTTGACCTGATGACCTTTGGACAAATGACATTCGGCCAAACACGTGAACACGTGAAACACCAAATAATACAAATACAGCTGGCCCAATGACCGGCTTGAACCCCTACTGACGATTTTATGAGCACTAATCTTGAAAATTCGTAAACAAAAGCGTCTGATTTGGATTATCTGTCTCTTTTTACAAGTGAGCAAAGTCAGGATAAATAAATGAAGGGTGGTTCAATCCTTCGTTCATCAGATTTGTGCCTTTAAAATTTGTATACAAAATTGAGATAAGCTTTCTTGATGTTTCTCCTTAACTGATTTCAGAAAGGTGTTTTAAAGATTATTATATTGTTGAGATATTTAATACATTCGGGAGTATGTTACATTGGGGCGAATGATTTGCGGGCATCCCGACTAGAAAATTATATCAAATTTATATCATATTGTGTTATGATGTTATAATATTTTTCTATAACTAATTATGTTATAAACTAGATGCAGGATGATGTTAAAATAACTAAAATTGTAACAATCTCTAAGTGTAATCAACATTATAACCTATTTTGTTATAATCATATCAAAATTATAACAAGATGAGAAATGAATTTTAGCCTCAGGATTACTAGTTCTATCAAAATTTGATACAATTGTGTGACATAACATTTCAAATGTCGAAGACTTAAAACTAAATTATAATACAATGAGTTATAAAACAACATTGGTAACATAATGTGATATACAGGGGATACTCAAAATAACTGGGACAGGTAAAAATTTCACTTTTCAAAAAATGTTCAACTCGCTGTAACTTTTCGAAAAGGGCATCAAATATTCTCAAATTTTTACTGTAAGTTCATCAACTAGTTGTATCAGTGGTCCAATTTTGGAAAAGATCGGGCTATTTCACACGAAGTAAGAAAGATTCTAGTAAAGGGTGTAATTATGCGATAGCCAATTTTGAGCTGTTATATCTCCGGATTCAATGAACCGAATGCAATGAAATTTTGATCATTTATGACTAATATAATGAACTTTGAAAAACAGTTGACTTAATTTGGAATTATTAATAAGAAAAAAAGTTATGGCGATTTCATTTATTCCATGTTTTTTCAGTAAATTTATCTATTTTTCATATGCATTCCATTACTTTTTCAATTTAATGAAGGCTATTTGGTTGCTTTCCTATGGAACATAAATATATTCAATTCAATTAGAGGGAATTTAAATGAACTATAATTACTATCTCAAATTTTGAAACAATGATGAAATTTTGGATAAATTGGTGTTATATTAGAAAAATAATCTAATCGAAATAATTTTCTTTCGTGTGAAGAATTTTAAGTTTAGTCAAATGTTTTTAATAGCTCATTATATAAGTCATAAATCATCAAAATTTCATTGCATTCGGATCATTGAATCCGGAGATATAACAGCTCAAAATTGGATGTTGGATAGTTATACCTTTTTCTAGAACCTTTTTAACTTTGTGTAGAATGGCCCGATCTTTTCCAAATTTTGACCACTGATACACAACTAGTTGATGAACTTACAGTAAAAATTTGAGAATATTTGATGCCCTTTTCGAAAAGTTACAGCGATTTGAACATTTTTTGAAAAGTGAAAATTTTACCTGTCCCAGTTATTTTGAGTATCCCCTGTAATTCAAATATGGTATTTTGAAAACACCAAGGATGTTGAACATGATTATATCACAATGAGTTATGAATATCACAGTTTGTTAGGATTATGTTTTATTTTTGTTACAATTTTCTAGTCGGGATTTGTCATTCGGGCGCTTGTAATTCGGGAGAATGTGACATAACCAATTGATGAATCACTAGAATGTTCTTATCCTTCTGAATAACTTTTCCGGAGACAACACTTTTCTATATGCTTTAGATCACGAGATAAAGAAATCTAACATTTTTTTTGAAAACTAGCGCCACCTAGCGGAAAAATCGCCAACTAATTTATGAATTATAATAATGATCTTGTCCTTTTGAAAAACTTTGGCGAGGACGACACATTTCTATATTCTTTCGATCCCGAGATAGAGAAGTCTAAAATTTTAATTTTAACCTTGCGCCACTTAGCGGTAAAATCACCAACTAATTAATCAATGACCAAAATATTCTTGTCCTTCTAAACAACTTTGTCGAAGACGACACATTTCTATCTGCTTTCGTTACCGAGACAGGGAAGTCTAAAATTTTGCTTCATAACTAGAGCCACCTAGCGGCGAAATCACCAGCTAATTGATATATTACCAGAATGTTGTTGTCCTTCTAAACAACTTTGCCGAAGACGACACATTTCTATCTGCTTTCGTTACCGAGATAAAGAATTCTAAAATTTTACTTTGTAACTAGCGGCACCTAGCGGTAAAATCACCAACTAATTAGTGAATCACCAGAAAATTCTTGTCCTTCTAAACAACTTTGCCGAAGACGACACAATTCTGCCTGCTTTGGTTTCCAAGATAGAGAAGTTTAAAATTTCACTTTATAACTAGCGCCACCTAGCGGTGAAATCACCAACTCTGGAGCTCGATTTGAATAGGTCGTATGTGCTTTTGTCGATTAAAAATTCGATCAGTTGGATTCGCTTATAACAGCGCAAATCATTAATATTGAACAAAGTTGATACATACAGCAGAATCCTCACAAAACAAGCATTCCGTTCCAACATCAAAAGTCTCCAAAATATCTCCCATATTGCTACAATAACTAAAATAAACTGATCGAATTTTATATCGATTAAAGCACATACGACCTATTCAAATCGAGCTCCAGAACTAATTAGTGAATCACCAGAATATTCTTGTCCTTCTGAACAACTTTGACGAAGACGACTCATTTCTAACTGCTTTGGTTTTCAAGATAGAGAAGTCTAAAATTTTACTTTTTAACTAGTGCCACCTAGCGATGAAATCGCCAACTAATTGGTGAATCACCAGAATGTTCTTGTTCTTCTGAACAACTTTGCCGAAGACGACACATTTCTATCTGCTTTGGCTTCCAACATAGAGAAGTCTAAAATTTCACTTTATAACTAACGCCACCTAGCGGTGAAATCGCCAACTAATCACCAGAATGTTCTTGTCCTTCTGAACAACTTTGCCGAAGACGACACATTTCTATCTGCTTTGGTTTCCAACATAGAGAAGTCTAACATTTCACTTAATAACTAACGCCACCTAGCGATGAAATCACCAACTAATTAGGGAATCACCAGAATGTTCTTGTAATTCTGAACAACTTTGCCGAAAACGACACATTTCTATCTGCTTTGGTTTCCAAGACAGATAAGTTAGAAAGATTACTTTATAACTAGCGCCACCTAGCGGTAAAATCACCAACTAATTAGTGAATCACCAGAATATTCTTGTCCTTCTAAACAACTTTACCGAAGACGACACATTTCTATCTGCTTTGGATTCCAAGATAGTGAAGAGTGGGTAGATTTGTACGAAAAGGAGTTGGCTCACTTCGAAAGTTTGCATTTTTCTTCAAATCTCGGAAATGAGTTACTGAATCGACTCTTTTTGAGAGTGAATCGGGTGTGATTCACTCTCAAAATTGAATCAGTTTTCTCATCACTAATTATACAACACACCGAGAAAACAGTTTCTCTTGTCTTGAGTGGTAAGTGCGACTCAGTGCTGGTGTGTGCCAGTGCTCTTTTGCCTCGGATCGAGTGTGGCTCACTCTTACGCGTGCATCGCTCTCACGCACTTTCCCGTGGTTTAACCTTGGTTTTCATCCACCAGTTACTGAATCCAGTGGTACTGAAGCGAGAACACTCCAGCGTTCCAGCAGTGCTCCAGATGAGATCAACAGTGTGAATGGTGTATTTTCTTGTTCTCTTGTTACACTGAGTATATGGACATATCTGGCAAAGAGTGAGGAGTAAGAAATAAGCAGTCAGGAAGGAGTGTAAAGCAGTGAGAGGTAAATGCTGAGCAATGATCAGTAAAGAGTGAGAAATGAGTAGTGCGGAATGGGAAGTGAGGAATGAGAAAAAAGAACTAAGCAGTGAGCAATGCTGCGTGAGAAGTTAGGAGTTTGGAGTGAGTAGTAATGAGTAAATAAGCTGTGATGCGTGAGGAATTGTCAGTAAATAGTGAAGAGTGAAAGGTGAGAATTGTTAAGCAGTGAAGAGTGATAACTAAGTACAAGTACAAGTAGTAAATAAACTCAGAAGTAAGAAGTGTGGTGCGAACAATCCAGTGCTGTATAGCAGTGCTCCTTGTTACACTGAGGATATAAATATATTTGATGAAGAGTGAGTGAAATGGGAAGATATAACTGAACAGTGACCAATTAAGTGTGAAAAGTAAAGACTTTGGAGTGAGTAGGGCTGAGTAAGCCATGATACGCATGGAATGATCAGTGAATAGTGAAGAGTGAGAGGGGGAATCGTACAGTAGTGTGGAGTGATTACTGGGTATGGAGCAGCTAGAGTGAGAAGTTAGCAGCACGTAGTGAGAAAAGAGAAGTGAGCAGAGAGCAGTGCAGAGTAAGAAGTTTATTTTCACAAATTAGCAGTGCAGTAACTAGGAGTGAGAAGTGAGGAATGAAGAGTGACTAGTCAGAATTTAGCATTGGAAAGTGAAAAGTGAGGGGGGGGGTGAGTAGAGCGAATCAATAAAGAATTGAGAAGGATATGTGAGCAGTGAAGAGTCAGAAGTGAGTAGTAAGCAGTAAAAAATAAGCAAAGAGATTGAGTAGTGTGAAGCATTGCGAAGCAAAAACGGTAAATACCATATCGGGTTAAGTACCTTAAATGAATGCACTTTGCCTGAAACTAAAATCGCGTCATGAAAGCGACAACCGTTTGCTGCTACGTGCAAACAGGTGCAAAAAGTGATATAGTGGCAGAAGTGCTTTTCCTGCGACGTTATAAAAGTCGGAGTCGAATATTGAAGTGAATAATCTCGACTCGAATGAAGTAACTCGCAGTGTAAATCAAAGACTCATTTGAACGTGTTCTGTTCATATTCTATTCAAAACCTGTGCTGACAAGAGCCGTGTTTAAGTTCACAACCTGGTAGGTATTTGAACACATTGCACTTCGTAGCTCATCATCGGTCATCATCGCTGGTTGTCGATCGAGGTCACTCGGAGCTAAGGCCTAGAAACCTTCTCCAAGACATGGGGATTTTGACAAGGTTTTTACGTTAGACGCGAAAAACCTGCTAGACGAAAATAAATTTTATTGCCTGATTGGATGCAGTCAGACCTGGTCTCTTATAAGAGGGCTCTATCCACTATCCATCCACCTCTCCAAACATATAGGGCTTCATTGCACCGACGAGGTCGAGCCTCGGCCAGTCCCTGGGCATTGATTATCAGTGTTATAATGATGGACCGGAAGGCTTCTACCTGGTGCGGTCGATACCCATCTGAGCCAAAGCACTGGCAAGATATCCCAGGCTCCACCCGTTTCTGATCGGGTGTAATGAAGACAGTCAGCCATCACTATCTGAAAACCTCTGATCTTAAGCAAGGACACTTACCCACAGGAAAATTTGCTCATACTCATCGAACCAGAATCCCTTCTGATTACGATACAACTGCAAACACCAGCGCGTCGTCTTCGAACACTTTCCATTTGGATGACGAGCTATTTGGCTCTTGATCTGAACTGTCAAGTTTGAACACCATTCAGTGTTCAATATGAATTAAATTGCCTAAATTTGGCTTGGAAACTTCCTAATATGTTTATTTTACCTTCTAATCGTAATGGCAATATCTGTTGAAGCACTTTTAACAAGAGGACAAGTTTTAAAAAATATCTATTGGTCACCTTCAACTAATTTAAAAGAACAAATCTGATGGAGCCTACGAATGTCAATAGCCAAACATCTTCAATTTATTTTAAACATACAAATAACTCGAATAACTATACAAGTAATTCAGGAAGTATTCTTTGGAGGAATTGTTAGACATTCTTAAAAATATTCTACAAGCTTCATCACTAAGCTCTTCAAATCTAAACTCTCAACTTTCGAGTTTTCATCAACTGTTTCAAGGAGTGTTTTGCGAAAACATCTTGCTGAAATGCTGTTAAATATTCCTTCAGAGATTCCAGTAGGAGATCTTCATTCGAAACACATAATTTTCTAAAATACTCATATCTCGTCTTCTTCCAGAGATTTGTTTAAAAAATCTCTAGTTTAAATCTTTCCAGGAGAGCCAACATTCTCCAAAAGTTTGTGGAAGTATGGAACTTAGCTAAATTTATTTTTCTATTGGATTGTGCAAGGACTTCACCCATATGTATTCCAGTAGTATCTCCAGAATATGTGGTTGATGAGGTTTCTTTTAAAACTAATTCGCGGATTCCTCTTAATTCAAAATGCGTTATAGTATGACTTACTCTATACATTTAAGAATGTTTTTGACTTGTTCCATAAGAAATGACCTCATGAAATAGAAAAAAAATGAATCTTTGGTGTTAAGTTTGACTTTCATTGTTGCCTACAGTCAAAGCTTCAGCCCAAATTCGAGCACCATGTCAACAATTTTTGTGGAAATCGACTGTTAATATATATGTATATACTTTTGTTGTTCTATCTAGCTATCTAGTGACTTGGTCACTATTTTAAGTCCAAAAATAAAATTAACAACTTATGAAAATTTCACCAGAAACTATGAGACAATTTAAATAACTTATGCAATTCAGTATAATAATTTACCTTTTATATAACATATTTTGGTATCATAATGGCCATTTTTTCCGAACTGGCTCATTATGCAACTGAAATGAGTTGCATAATGAAAAATAGTTGTATAATGTTCATAATGCAACTCATTTAAGTTGCATTATGAATATTATGCAACTCAAATGGGTTGCATTATGAAAAAATCATTGCATATAATTTTGTATGGAACTCGTTGCAAAACTCGATTTTTTCAGCACTCTTCGTTTTTATCCAACTCGGCAAACCTCGTTGGATAAATCTACGACTCATGCTGAATCAACTTTTTGCAACTCGTTACATAAATAACAAAATATGAGACATTTGAAGTACATTAGGAATCCTATTGCATTTTCATTCGTTGTTTCTTCTTGTACCTCTTCTAAGGAGGTACGTAGAGAAATATTTCAAGAATGCCATCGACATTTCTTAATACCCCGTAACGTGGGTAGATCACCTTAGAATGGTGCGTTGCGGTGTAAGATCTACCAAATTAAATTTTTATCTTGATATCTTGATAATTATTCAACGATCGAAGCAGAGCGTTAATGATTAATCATAAATTTAATCATGATTAATGATTAATGATTAAGATTAATCAAAAATCAGTAATCATAATCACCAAAATTTCTCGTTTAATCATTAATCATTAATCTTAATCACACTGATTTCGTAATTTAATCATTAATCAGTAATCATAATCATAAGAAAAAAAAATAATCAATCATTAATCATTCATCACCAAAAAATTTTCACCATATAAAATATATGATCCAATTTGAATTGGTTCAAATGCTGTTCTTCTTGATTATTTTTTCAATAATCTCCCAGACAGAGTTACCTTTTAGTTTTGGAACTTCAAAAATATTTTAAACAATAATTATATTTTAATCATTTCCTGTTTTTTGTGATTGATTAATCATGAAGAATCATGATTTTTAATCAATGAGCCATTTTTAATCATTAATCATAATCAATAATCACAGATAAAATCAATTTTAATCATTAATCATAATCATTAATCATCCCAAAAATCAAATTAATCATTAATCATAATCAATAATCACCGAAATTTGAATTTTAATCACCAATGATTAATCATGATTAAAATATTTGTTAATCATGAACGCTCTGGATCGAAGTTTGATGCACTTTTTGTGTTTTTTTTAGTTTATTTTGTTTCAATGTACTGCTAATTAACATTTTATTTCAGCAGGATTCAGGTAAATTTATCGCATGATATAAAAAATATTGCAAAAATATGTAACTGTGGCGAGCGTATCACTAATATGTAGCTTATTTGGCATACGATGTTAATATTATTTTATATTTCAGATTATCAACCGAAGAATCTAGTAATTCAACCAAATGCCATCAAGATGACGAGGAAAACAGGATGATTCGGGCAGACAACTGATTCTAAGAAATCCAACTACGGTGCGCCTGAACGTTGACCAAGCGTATTCTTTGGAGTTTACCCTTCCACTAACAACACCCAGATTCCCGTGACACCTAGGCCTGAGAGATCGTAGAGCTGTCTACATTTTTCATAGGTGTCCAAAACTAACCATCCTTTCCCATTCCTCAGCAGTCGCAAGGACGTGGCTCGGCCATTGGAGGATTGCGTCAGTCTTGTCTAAGAGTCAGAGATTAGTCCCAAATCTTTGCGCTTTGGTTCGGACGGGAAGGAGGCAACCCTCATAACAGCGGTCTAGAACTGTACCACCTACGAATTTGTGCGACTCGCTTAATGCTAATGCTAATGCTAATGCTAATATTTTTGTTGTTCGACAATGTAGGTATTGGCATACCCTTTGGGGCTGGAAGGGTATTCGGCACTGGATGTTTCAACAAAGTGTTCAAGGCCAGCGAGGTTCCGACAGTAGTGCAAAACAATTCGTCTACAAAAGCATAAGTCAGGATCTAAATAAATCATTTGTTGCATCATCAACAATATTGTTGCAAAAATGTTGGAGATATAATCCTCAATTTCCGGTTTATTCAAGACTGCCCGGAGTCCAAAATAAAAATAAATGCTCTAGTCTCGCATCAAGCAAAATTATGTCACAACGAAGTATAACTTGCATCGTCTTATCTTGTTGTGTTAGAAAACCGATGGACTAACGACAGATATAAAATGATAAGATATATGTGATTTGGTACCAAAATAATCAGAACCTCAACTCACCCAATGCTGTTACCAACTCTTTAATGTCCTTCACCATCTCGGGCACCTGATAGGCATTCAATTCCTTCGGTTTATCCGATTCCCCGTAGCCTCTCATGTCCACAGCAACCACCCTAAAACAAGCTCCAAGTCAGTTCAAGTGCATTCCTTGTCCTACAAAAAAAAACGCATCATACCAGTAATCTTTGGCGAATTCCTTCAGCTGATATCGCCATGAGAACCAAAATTCGGGGAATCCATGAACAAACACCATCAGCGGCTTATTTGGATCTCCATTCTCCACGTAGTGCAGCTTCACGCCCTGCGTAGGATTCGAAACACACAAACGAATACAGTCGCACACATTTCGACAATTTAGCTCAATTAAACAATCATCGTGATTCAAATCGCTATATACTCGCGCTGATGTAACTCACATTGACCGTGATCAACTTGTTCACTCCGTAGTCGTGCTTCTGGAGACACTGCGGCGGATAGGGTCGTTTCTTAACGACCCAGAACATCGAATGTGGCTTTCGGAAGAACTGCACTACGATGTAGAACAGCACCTGGACGGAGTAGAACAAACTCAGAGCCCAGATAGCGACGGACATAGCCGTAGCCTTCAGACAATCCATCTCGTCGTGTGTGATTTAGCCGAACCGTACTCGAATGGAACCACCAAATGACTAGTGAACAAACGCCGCTAAACGGTTATCTGCGTATTATTCGAGCGATACGTTAAGGGTGGTAACACACCGCAGACAATGCTGTCGTACTGAGGGAGAATGAGCGCCACCCTAACCGGCGAATCGAGCGGCTCAAGCGATAATTGTGATGCATCGCACCTCTAACCAAGCAAACAATGAGTTTCGTTAGATAAACGAATTTGTGATTTTGATAAAGATAGGTTTCTATCATGATTTTGCAAAACACAATATTTTTATCTCGTGGTGCACATTGTACAAAGTACATCAACAGGGAGCATGGGACTGACGCCGGTTTCACGTATGTCGTGTGCGTACAGAATGACGATAAGTTCTAAACAAACACGAGTGTTGTTCGTCTCCATAGCAACGCAGTCAAAACAAAATTGACACATACTCCAACCGGCGGTGGTGACCTTCCAGCCGAGCAATGAATGTTCAGATGTTTACCTATTATATCATCGATCATCGATAGCAATGACGGGAATTGTGACTTCGATAGGAAACCGACCGCAACTGCATACGCATCTTAACAACCAAGCTTTAAAAACTTTGGGATTGCTTCTGATTTAACGATCCCAAATGCTGGATGAGGCAACTAACAGTAGGTACGGACTGAGACATATAAGCAATCAAATGGCTTCTCAATTTGATATTAAGCAAAAAAATATAAAAAAAAAAATAAGAATTCAAATGGATTAAATAAGTATACTCAGTACTCACATGAACTGAATCAGATAGTCTCTTCATTTTTTTAACCCTTTAATGCCTTTTTTTTATCTAAATATTGGTTTTAGACTTGATTCAAATGTGTTTCTTTTTTATTCTCTGTTTATTGAATTTTGGTATTTTTCTAATTATTATTTTGAATTTTCCGACACTTTTATATGTGTTTCCTTGAAGTGTATTTGGATTACGATTTTTGTTAGACGAAAACTTTTTGAGATCTAGTGATTGTTGTTGAAATATGGTATGAGTGCCATAAGTAACTCTAAGCTCCCAATTCATCATATTTTAAAACAAGTGATTACGTTACCGATCGATTCCGTTCTCTTTGTTTTCATGCGCACTCACTAGTAACAAAAAATACAAAAAATAAAAAAATAAAACAAACAACGCTTCAATCTTTTATTTTTTGTAGGATGAAAGTGGAAGCCACATGCTTAAAAAGGGAACGAATACCCTATTTTTCACAAATCAAACCAAATGGCATAGTGCTAAATGTAATTCAACACTCCAAATAAAAATCTTGCTTTTATTAACATTTGCTACATATGATGTTTTGTAAAGTTCGGCTTGAAATTATTCATGAAATCCAGCATATGAACAAAACCTCATTCAATTAAGAAAGTATCGAATCAAAAATGTTAACTTTTATTTGTGTTTTGGGCTGAATGCATTTCTAAAAAAAATACTTAACAACGCGAAAAAATGAGTGGGCTTCCGAAAAGATTTGACAGAATTCTCGCAGGCAATTTCTTGAAGAATTTCTGGAGTTTTGTAGTAAATTTTGGTCGAAATCCTGGAGTTTCTGACGGGTTTAATATATCTTAGTTTATTATACAGGGTGTTAGGTTCATGAGTGCAAACTTTTTAAATGGTGATAGAGGACCATAAATGGTGAAAACAAATGTTCTACTCATATGGTCAAATCTCAACCGTAACGTAGTTATTGAACTTTTGTTTTGTTTTTGCTAATTATTGTCATAATTGGCTATAACTTGAAAAGGGTCAAACTTATCGCAGTTTTTTTAACCTTATTCGAAAGATTATTGAATTTTCTATCGAATGGCATCTTTGAATCAATTGGTTTAGTTGAAAAACTAAGTTTTCTAGAGCAAAAGCTCAAAATTAGTGTGTTTTAATTTGTTTTTGTCAATTATATTTTAAAAATGCGTAATAAATTAAAGTTCCTTCTTTGGCAAAGTTGTGGCCCCTGTTCCACTCTACAATTCGTTCTTTGACACCAAACTTCTAGCTCTTATCGTTTTCTTGAAATTTCGATTAAAATGTGCGGCACGATGTGCAAAAAAGAGCTTACGTTGACAGTTGCGAATTTATGATCTGAAATGCGATGTTTAAAACGAATTTGTAAAAAACAATAAGAGATAGAAGTTTGGTGCCAAAGAACGAATTGTAGAGTGGAACAGGGGTCACAACTTTGCCAAAGAAAGAATGTTAAATTATTACGCATTTTTTTAAAGATAATTGACAAAAAAAAAACAAATAAAAACACACAACTTTAGAGCTATTTGCATTAGAAAATTTTGTTATTTAGCTAAACCAATCGATTCCAAGATGTCATTTGATAAAAAATTCAATAATCTTTCGAATAAGCGTCAAAAAACTGCGATAAGTTTGACCCTTTTCAAGTTATAGCTAGATAAGGCAATAAGAGTAAAAAATAAGGGAAGTTCAATAACTATGTAACGGTTTAGATTTAACCACATGCGTAGAACATTTGTTTTCACCATTTATGATCCTTTATCACCCTTTAAAAAGTTTGCACTCAGGAATCTAACACCCCGTATTTAGTTTATTGTATTTATTATAAAATAGACGTTTGATAACTGCAACATGTTTAAGTTTCACTTAGCGAAAATAATTCAATAACTGCGACGTCTGACAGATACCAACAACCCATCAATTGACGTTAGATGAACGTAAAATTCATTCGACTGTTCATTTGAGCTCACCTGGTTTAACATTTTGATGTTTGGCGGTTCGGTATCTGCCTGCACATTTGTTGCACTTACCGGACTTGCAGTTAAAACCCCAGATTAATCCACCTAGTGGTGATAGCGCCTTTCTCGTCGAATATGTACTCTAAGATATTTCCGTCGCCATAAGCCGAAGTGTTCTTGAATCCTGAAAATACTCTAGAACGGAACAAATATCATTTTCTTCTTTTGTCACAGTGCTCGTTCATCAATGAGGGGATGGAGTTGATAAATAATAAATGTTTTGAATAAAAAAATACTCAAACAATGAGGCAAAACCGCTTAGCTCATCGGGTTTGGTAAGAAATTTTCCTTAAAATTAAAAAATTTATTGGTTTATTCATTTGTGCCCTTCCTCAAAATGTTGAATTCCGATCCAAAATTTCCAAGGGGGGACCCTTCGTGGTTTAAGAGAAAACCGAAATTTGTGTCAGCCTTGTTCAGAAAAGCAAGAACCTTATTAAAGCCATAATCGAATTTGGAAACTTATTGTTGGCTCATATTCCTATGTTATGTATTATTTTAAACGTATAAGCAGAGCTGGGAAATATTAAACCTCTCAGTTGACTGCTTGACCACCTTTACTAGAACTGGGTGCCGAACATTATCAAGACATTTCAGCATTTTTTTCTGCACAGTTTAGCCTTTATTTTATTATCATTGGTTATGCTGCCATTCTACGCATGATTATCCCGTGTTATATGGGACAATTGGGCGTGGAACGGCAGTATAAGATTGATGTAAAATTTGACAAAAAAGTGCAAGCAAGTAAAATTTTCCATAATAAAACCCATTCAAATTTCAACCGTGTTACAGAGCGCGATGGCTCAACCAGTTGCGCAGTAATTTAAGTGCTATAACATTAAAATTTTCCCATACACACTCAAAACAGATTCGCGGTCTCGGCAAAATCGCGCACAGCCGTCTGCTCAGCAAAATCTTTATCAGGTATCTCAGCAAAAAGTGACAATTGTTAGCTGATTCTCAGCAAAATGATTGCCGACTATCAGCAATGAACTGTCAAAATTGCCGAGATCCCGGCAAAATGATTGTTTGCTGATTGCTCGGCTGTGCGAATCTCGGCAAAAGTTTGAAAAAATGCTGATATCCCGGCAATCTGAATTAAGTGTGTACAACGTTGATTCATCCTACTGTATAAATACGCCTCAGGAAAATGGTGGGATTGTTGGATTTATTGAATAAAATAGGTATTGCAACAGTAAATTTGCTTTATTGTTTGTCTCACGAGCAAGAACGGAATGACAATTTTCTCGATTGCTATAGCGCGCCTGCTGCGATGCTCCAAAAATCTACAACCTTAACTAATACAGTTCTACTATTTCTTGCATATGCCAACACTCCTCCTCAAGAAATACAAAGCACTCCTCCTATTTCACAATCATACGTTAATGGTATCAATCCGATAATATACCCCTTCTTTGACTCCTGTTACAACTAGCCTTCCATCTTTCGAGATTTTACACCCATCTGCATCAAACGACACTACGAACCCTTTTCGTGTAATAGCTGATACGGAAATCAAGTTAACCGACAATCTATCAACGACCATTACTTTGTCTAACCTGATCTGAACTGTGGTACCATCGCCCTTAGCCGCTTTCATGTCCCTTATACCTAATCGACTTGAATGCAGCACTTTTCCATCAGCGAGAATAACCTTCTGCGGTTCCACTTCTGCGTGCCAGTCCAAGTTTGCTGCCTGACCTGTCATGTGCTGAGATGCTCCGGAATCAAGGTACCAAACGTCCTCCGTTGTTCGTGGAATTGTTGCAAAGCAAACATGCCCCTTTGTTTCCTCCACTGCTGATCTAGCCGAATTTGTGTTTCGCTTACCTTCATGTGACTGGGAAGATTCTCTCCTCAGGTTGCTCAATATACTGCAGTTTCTCATCAGATGATCAGCGCTTCCACAAGCAAAACACAAGCGCTTGAAATCTGGTCCATTTTGGCTCTTTCGTGCTGCTTTTACAACCATGGCGGTCTGGTCAGATGTCTGCTCTTCCGTTTTCACCTTTTCTCTACGCCGATCGAACTCTTCCAAAAGCTTGGTTTTGACGAAATTGATTCGAAACACTTCCATTCGGCCCTGAATCACAGTCACTGTATTCTCATACGAACTCGGTAAGCTGGCCAGCATAAACGCTCCTTTTACGTCCTCATCTAGTCGACACCCAACATTTTCAATTCGCTCGAATAAGGTCTCCAATTCCATCAAATTCTGACGCATGTCTCCTCCTTCCGGAAGCTCCATCTTCGAAAGCTTTTTAATCAGCGCGACTTTGTTGACGGAAGAATCCTTCACGTAATAGCTTCTCAACATTTCCCACGCATCCCTTGCTGTCTCAGCATCTTGGATTATACGCAACTGCGAGTCTTCCATCAAATATCCAATGGTCTGCAATGCCAGCTCGTTCTTCGTTGCCCATTCTGTTGTAATTTGCCTCTCGGGTGGCAGCTCATCACTTACCAGTGACCAGAGTCCATCTCTAGTCAAAAACTGCCTAGCACGAATCCTCCAAATCTCGTAGTTGTCGTATCCCAGGCGTTTAAAGTTCAGCTTCGTGGGATCCATCATTAATCACCAAAACTTCAATTCGCTCTTCAACAAGTCCATGTTTCACTTCACTTATTTACCAGTGCAATTTACCTGTCGCTGGGCCCACAACCTGTTGGATTTATTGAATAAAACAGGTATTGCAACAGTAAATTTGCTTTATTGTTTGTCTCACGAGCAAGAACGGAATGACAATTTTCTCGATTGCTATAGCGCGCCTGCTGCGATGCTCCAAAAATCTACAACTTTAACTAATACAGTTCTACTATTTCTTGCATATGCCAACAGGGATTTGACATGATCGCTTAAATTTTTATCAAGATTTTGTTCTTTCACGCATATGTATCGCTTGCATCGATTTTGTTTTGTTGTAATTTCAGCGATGCATCTAATCCTGATTCTGCAACACTGCCGGTAATCTTAGGTGTGGTCAGAGCTTGGGTCAAAGACTGTTTTCCTGCTGCCCGTTTATCTGGTTATCGAACATTTTTGGTGATTTGATATTTCGCATGCATGGGTTTGGTTCATTTTTTTAAACTGGCCACTTCCGGCGAGACATCTGGAAACGGTTCCGGAACACAACCGGTTGAGATATGTTATTTAGAGGTTTGATTGGTGACTATCGGTGATAAACAGCTTGTTTAGCGTTAAGCGTTTCGACCTACTATTCTTCGGTCATCATCAGACGCATTCTGCAAGATTCACCCCTTCAACTTCGTAAGTTTACTATATTAGCGATCAGGCCCGAATTAAGGATTGTGGGGGTCCGGGGCCCGAGCGGATGTGGAGGCCCCTCGGAGAGATGACCAAAAATGTTTTTCCTTATTTTCGAACAGTACTTGAGCAATATGAAAAATAAAGCTAATGTTAGCAACCAAAAAATGTTTTTGTGGGGGCCCCTTAGATCCCGCCCTGTTAGCGATTCAGATATGATCTGAAACTATTTTCCTGCTTACCGTTAATCTGATTATTGATAAAGCCGCTATTTGGTGTGTCGCATGTCTGGGTTCGGTTTACTTTTTTAATTGGCCACTTCCAGCGGGACACCTGAAACCGGTTCCGGAACACAACCGGTTCAGATATGGGCTGAAACTATTTTACTGCTTACCGTTCATCTGGTTATCGAAAAAGCCGCTATTTGGTGTGTCGCATGTCTGGGTTCGGTTTACTTTTTTAATTGGCCACTTCCAGCGGGACACCTGAAACCGGTTCCGGAACACAACCGGTTCAGATATGGGCTGAAACTATTTTACTGCCTACCGTTTATTTGGTTATCGAAAAAGCCGCTCTTTGATGTGTCACATGCATAGGTTTGGTTCACTTCTTTAGTTGGCCACTTCCGGTGGGACACCTGGAATCGGTTCTGGAACACTACCGGTTCAAATATAGTATGAAACTACTTTCCTGCTCACCATTCAATTGGTTATCGAAAATGCCGCTATTTGACGTGTCGCATGCATGGGTTATGTTCACTTTTATATTTGGCCACTTCCGGCGGGACACCCGGAACCGGTTCTGAAACACTACCGGTTTAGATATAGTCTGAGACCATTTTTCTACTTCCCGTTCATCAGATAATCGAAAATGCAGTGGTTTGATGGGTCGCATGCATGGGTTTGTTGCATTTTCATACCTGGCCCCTTCCTGGGGTACCGGCCATAACCCCGGAACGGCTGGACCGATCTGAACCATTTTCAATAGGAAATAATGGGGCAATATACCGCGTCGAATGAAGCATCGGTCGTTGAAATCGGTTCATATTTACTATCTAAAAATGAGGTGACCTTTTTGTACACATATACACACACACACACACACACACACACACACACACACACACACACACAAACACACACACACACACACACACACACACACACACACACACACACACACACACACACACACACACACACACACACACACACACACACACACAGACATCATCTCAACTCGTGGAGCTGAGTCGATTGATATATAACACTCCGGGGCTCTATCAAATTTTCGTTTTTGGTGTGAACATATAGCCTTTCGGTACACCTTGGTGTACGAGAAAGGCAAAAACATTGCAATTAAAATGTTTGCACCGACCGAACGTCTACTGTATTCCTAGAAGGATTCCTGCGAGAATTCCTTCGGGGAAATCTTTTACGATTTAACTAGCAGTTAAGGATTTCTACAAAAAAAAACCCTCTAGGATTTACTTCAGAACTTTTTTCAGGTATTCTTCTAAGCATTGAATTACAAGGATCCCTTCTGGAACTCCTTCAAGTATTTCTTTAGGAATTTCTTCAAAAATGGCTCCAGGAATTCTTTAGGAATTCCTTCAAGTATTTGTTTTAGGAATTTCTTCATGCATTCCTTCGGAAATACCTCTATGGATTCCTTCAAGTTTCAACTCATTGCAGCTTGCACCCTCACTAATAACAAGGCAAAGCGTGAAACTTTAAACGCGATTATCTCGAGATGATGTTTTTAAAAAAGTGCCATTACGGTATGGGCTGCAAAACGGTGAATCGAAAAGGAGAACGTCCAACATAGCTCTGATCCTCACAAGTTCCTACCTCATGCTTCCACGGGTCAAGCGATGGCAAAGAACGCCAGCTAAGAGTTGTGTGATAGTGTTGTCTGATAGTGCAGCCTTCGCACTGTTGTTCTTCCGACTTCAGCAAGATTGTTCTCGAGCGTCTGTTCACCAAGGAGGTGCGGCTCAAACAGCGTCTGTTCTGGCATCCAGCGGCTGAGTATGAAATGCTCCTCCACCGGGAGCTATACCTAAGGTGGCAGCCCTACCACGGTAGATAGGGGACCTTAGTCCAAGAATTAACTGTCTCCGAAACCCAAAAAAAAAATTACTGAAACAGAAAATGAAAGATTGCGAACTGATTCAAGTGTTTCCCAAAGGAATGAATGACGAAACCCCCAAAAATTTCTCTTAAATTTGTTGGTGCAAATCAAAACCAATCTTCCATTGAATGCCTATAGATTTCCATGGGGAATATCTGCAGGACCGCCTGAGGAAATTTGTGTAGGAATTCTTTCGGGATGAATGTGTTCATCCTTATAGGGTTTATCTGAAGGAAAAAAAAATGTGAAATCCCTTAACGTAGTTTGAAATCCAAAAGGATTCCTCTGGGAAATCGCTGAAAGGTCATGTGGGGTAGCTCCAAAGGAATCGTTTATAAAGATCTTTAAGAAACTCTTTATTGAATTTAAAGGAATATTACTTTAAAAAAAGATCATTCAGAAAACCTTGGAGAAGTTTCCGAAGCAATCGCTGGTGTTCTATTTAAAGAACATCATGGAGGAAATTGTAAAGAAGTCCTAGATGAATTGTAAAAGATATCCAAGAAAGAGTTCTTGAAATTACTTACTTGGAAAAAAAATAGTTGATAAAATCGATTGAAAAATTTCTTAGAAGTTTCGTGAAGGAAATCCGTTTGATTCCTTGGTGTTATCACAAAAGAAATCTTTAAAGGTATTAATAGAAAAATTCATGATGGAAACCTTGGAAATATACCTAAAGCAGGAGTTTTCAGATCGAGCATCGTGGTGCATTTTTTTTTTTCTCCTCATCTGTAGCGCCTTTTAATCTGCGTCTATTATTTAGGAATATTGTAAAATGCTCATATTTAAATTTGTTGCTAATCGATTGTCCTGTCACAATTGAGCTGTGATGGACATTGGTTGATAACAGCAAAGCCTTACCAAGCGCACCGCGACATTTCTTCAGCTGTGAACACACTAAAATTTTAATTTATTTTCTGATATAGTACATTTAGGAAACCTTTATAAAAAAGAACAAACAATTGCTGAAGGTCTCTGGCTAATGTTTCGAAGATCTGGGAAGGTTTTTTTTTCAATAATCTTACAAGTAATTTACTAAGCATCTTGATGAAAGTTTGTTTATGATATTTTATTTGAAATTTTACTAAAATCTTCCATGAGTAACCCATAGCATCTGAGAGTAATACATCGAAAATTCGTTCTAAATCAGCAAATTATATTAACTATAATCTTCAATGAATATCTCCACAAATCTTGATATAATATTTCCAAACGGTATACAAGTAATCCGTTAAGGATTAATGCAGTGCTGCGCCGAAGCTTGTATCAGATGTCCACTGAAAAATCGCTATTAATCAGTTCTTGACTTTGTTAATAATTTATAAACAATCTTGTCCAAAATTGTCTAAAAATAACAATTCAGTGTAAAAAATCATATCAACGTGCGATACATATCAAAGCTCGCATCGAAAAACACAAAGAAAATAATTTGAAAACTTCAAGAAAATTTAAAAGCAAATTTTTGAACAAGCACACCGCGTAGCAATTAATTTCCAAAAAGTGCTCCGCTAGACAAGAGGTCTGAAAACCTTTTACTCGATGGATTCATTGAAGGAATTTAAGTAGAATTTCTTGGAGAAACTTCTGAGGATGTACTCGAACAATTCTTACATTTTCTTGTTTGAATTTCTGTAGTATTCATTGAAGGAATTCATGAATCCTTGAAAGGCTTATTAGAGGAATAATTAAAACATTTCTTGCAAAAACACTCAAAGGATCCTCTAGAGGAACTCTTATAGAAATCCTTGCATGAAAGAATTCCCGAAGGATTTCTTGTATAACATGTATGCAGTTTCTAAGAATACTTTAATGAACACTAAGTATTTTTTGGAGAAATCAAGAGGATTTATTGGATGAACTACAAAAGAAAGCTTTGGAAAATTAATGATAGAAGTTTGAGAGTAATTTCTAAAGGCATTGTTGAAGGAATTCTTTTAGAATTTTGAATAAAACCTTGGTAGAATTCCTGGACAAATCCCATTTTTTAAGGAACGCTCAAGAAACCTTGGAAAAATTCCCGTGGTAATTCTTGAAGCAATTCCTGAAGAATTCCCGATGGATGTTTTCTATGAAATCTTAGCCTTGCCTGAATCACTCTAAGGATGCTTCTAGGATTTTTTAAAGAGTTCCTAAAGAAAGTGCAAAACAGTCAAACAGGTGATTCAATTTAAAAATCATCCAGATTTCGATAGATATTATAGAGCACTGCAACAACACGGTATCGATTCCAATGCTATCACTGTGTCAGTTTTCACACTAGGGCTCCAAAATTTTCAAGGCCATCAGCCTTTACAGAAATGCACCCAATCGGTTCATCGTTATTCCGATTCGATTGACAACAAACATCGAAACTCGGAAGGGCCTATCCATAATTTCCAATACAGTACGTATTCTCATAGGCCTGTGGTGCGGAGCAATTTGTATTCGTTACGTGCTCGGCGTGGTCGCCTCCCTCAACATGTGAGGGTACTGAACCGAGCGAATTGAACCGCGCAAAAGTTGTAACTCGGCTTGGCCTATGTCGGTGGAACCGAGTTTCCCTGACAACAGTACAAGTTTGTTGAATTTTCTTTAGGTTCTGGAAGAAAAACAGTCAAGTTTGGTTTCGAAAAATTTGATTACTTCTGCAGTGTCATCAAAGTGCGATTCCGTTGGATGAGAAAATCCCCAAACGACGATGCCCGAGCAGCAAATTCCCGCCTACGAGAGGCCATCTTCGAGCTCTTCGTCGGAGCCAGTATCCCAAGAGCACTCCCTCGGTGCCCTCGAAGAACGCAGAAACAACGCAAATGACCGCGAAAACCAGTTTGTGGCCATTCGCAACCTGATGAACAATAATCGCACTTCACGGAACGGTATCCGTCCGGTGATTCCACACATCCCGTTCGAGCGATCGTTCATTCCTGCACCGACCCGATACTATCCGATTGTGATCCCAGCGGAACCGACCATCGAAGACTTGTTGGTATGTATTGACTTCTCTCGGAATTTTAATTCGTTGAAGGATAATCGATTTCCACACTCCTCGCAGCGTCAAGCAGCCGGAACCAGTGAGTTGCACGTGGTGACCGAGATCAAACTGAAAGTAATCTCCCACCTGACCAGTCTGCAGAGAATTCCGTTTTTCATACCGAATTTGCGGGCGCTCACGCTGGAGGGCAGTATTGTGACGACCTTGAGAGATTTGGGTTGCGATATGACGTCGCTTGTTTACCTGAACGTGAGTCGGTGCAGTTTGAAGAACTTGGATGGCACCAGTGGGCTGGAGACGCTGGAGGAGCTGGTGGCCGATTACAACACGATCGAGGAAGTGGGTCCGTGCACCAATCTGACCATGATCAAGAAGATAAGCTTGAAAGGGTAAGTGTTGAGGTTGAGTTTTCCTTCTTCATCTTTCTGATGTGATGTCACAACTAACAAAAATTTTGCTACGTATAAAGGTTCAAACTTGAAAACTTGGAATTCGGATGCTAACATAAGGCTTGAACGCATAAGCAATCCGTAGATCAGTTCTAGACCGTTGTTATGATGGTTGTTTCCTTCTCGTCCGTTACGAAAGTACAGATATTTGAGGATAATCACTGACTCTAAGACAAGATTGACGCAAACCTCCATCGGTTGAAAGCCGTCCTGACCACGTCCTTGCGACAGCTTGGGGGATGGAAAAGGAAGATTAGTTGGACACCTAAGAAAGGCGTAGGACCTCCGTGTCCTCCCTCTCAGGCATAGATGTCACGGGAATTTGGGTATTATTAGACGATGGCAGAAGTCCAAAGGATACGTCAACGTAGGTACCAAAGTTCTTAAACGATATACATACAGGAACAAAACGGATGAATGACTGCAACGACAGTTGAAAACAAAAAAAAATGCGTTCTTTCCGTTATCGTGGTCTCCCGTGCCTACGTTCTCCACACCATTCAGGTGCCTGTCGAAGTTCTGCTTCCACCTTTCGATCACCTCACGTCCGTCCGTCAAGAGGCCTCCGTCCTTATCCCTGCATATTTCGGCTCGCGGCACGAAACCGTTGCGGGATGCGTTGAGCTTATCGTAGAACTTCCGTGTTTTATAAGAACGGCACAGCAGATCCATGTCCTATCATTCCGCTTCTTCTAGGCGGCGCTTTTTACCCAGAAAGAGACGAGTCTGCCGTTTCCGCTTCTGATTGTAACGTTCCACGTTCTGCCGGGTTCCTTGCTACAGCATTACCGCCCGTGCAGTTTTCTTGTCCTTCAAAATCTCAATGCACTCTTCGTCGCTCTAGATCGTGCCACCCCGAGCAGAGGGGAATAACAACAGCATAAGGAGCTGTGTTATTTAGGCAAAATAACTGAATAATAAAATCGATTATTTTTAAGTTATTACCATAACATATTGTGTTATAAACTTGTCTGTCATAAGCGGCAAAATAACAAATTCCATAACAAAAAAAATGTTCCTGCAAAATCATTTCAATAACTTATTTTGTTAGTTTCAATAACAACTTAATAACAGTGAATTCGGAAAATATTTCAATAACAAATTTTGAATTTATTATGTTATTAATAATAATCGGAGAGCAGAATTTGCTATGATATCTAACTCGTTACTAAATAAGTTATAATACTTATTATATAAAATTATTCGCTTTGTCTCACAAACCCTCAATAACATGAGGTTCATCACTCTGACGTAAGAAATATTTTCAAATGATCGAAAAATACTATATTCAGAATTAAGACATTCTAAGAGATTTGAAATCGCAAGATAATCGAACTTTAGTAATTTCTATATTATCAAATACGACGAGCTTCGATTTCCACCTGTAATTTATAAACTGTTATACTTTAATTGTTTTCGGAGCCCGTGTGACCTTTGTTTTTTTTTTCAGCATAGAAAGTGAAGAATTTTTTAATGCTCAACAGTTTTGCAGAAAATTTTTGGGATATTGGTAATATTGTACAGATTATTACCATTTTCCTGGAAAGATTGTTTTAATTCCTCCGATTTTTCCCTGGATTCAAGAGTTATGTCGAATATTCCTTTTGGATTCTACAAGAATTCCTCCAAAAAATTGCTATAATTTCTCCTGAACTTCCTCTGATGATTCCTACAGGACTTTCACCAGAAATGTTTTGCAATATTTTTTTTTTCTAAAATTCCTCTATTCATTTCTCTAAGGATTCCGTCAAAAACTACTTTTATGTTTATCAAATGACTTTGTCATAAAATTCTTCCAAAAATTTGTCGACAGATTTGGTCATAAACTTTTCTATAAATGACTCCAAAAATCTTCCAGAAATTTCTCCGAGAGTTCTTTGACGGAATCTTTCATGGATTTTCAAAGACTCTTCTAGAAATTCCTCCAGAATCCTGCATAGAATCCCTTCAAAGGTTTCTTCAGAATTTCCTGTGATGATTAGTCCTGAAGTTCATCTTAAGGCGAAACTGGATCCATTTCCTCACTTTTTGGTTTTTGATTTTTTATAAAATAACGAAGCAATATTTTCAAAATCGGTTTTCGTGCACATGTTGAGTATGGATCAAGGTATCTCCTGAATTTTTTCCAGATTGAAAATGTTTTTAGTTTTTGCAGAAACCATTTTTAAACAAAATATTACAAAAAAATGGTTTCTGCAAAAACTAAAAACATTTTCAATTTGGAAAAAAATCAGGAGATACCTTGATCCATACTCTACATGTGCACGAAAACCGATTTTGAAAATATTGCTTCGTTATTTTATAAAAAATCAAAAACCGAAAAAATGGAAAAATGCTTCCAGTTTCGCCTTAAGATTTCTCTGAAAATTTCTTTAGGGTTTCACCATGAGTTTTTCCGAAGAATTCTCCAGGAGTTTTTCAAAAGCTTCTGCCAAGAATCCTAATAATTGCTCAGAAGAATTAACTTCAGAATTTCTAAGAAAATTGCTCCAGTTTTTGTCTTGAAGACTTCTCCAGGGATTGATCGGAAGGTTCCCCCAGAACTTCCAAGTGGTTATCCAAAATTATTTAAGGAATTCTTAAAAAGAGTCGTTCAAGAATTTCCTTTTTAACTGAATACACAAATGGAAGAACACAAAGGAGTAGTGTGCGGTAGTTCGGCAGCAGCAAAGCTTCGCGCGCTGGCTTTGCTAGATTTTTGCGATTTTTTTTCTCTTCTCTCTGCGGGGCTCCGACGACGGGACGAGTGTGCGCGCGCCGTGGTTGAGTCGGTTCCGAATTTTTCGCTTCCCTTCGGCGCTAGTTTCCAATACACTTTTAGTTGATAATGAATATTTTCTTTCATTTTTTGCATTTACACAAAAGAGTGAAAAATGTTAGTTCGGGTTCGCCGGTCGTGAAAAAATCCGGGCGCCGACAAGTGAGTCGCGTTCAGTGTATTTCTGTGTGGAATAGACTAAAGGTTTCTGCTCCCTAGTAGAGTGGAGACGCGCGATAGAATTTTCTTTATGGCTAGTTTTTGCGTCGAAAAGTGGTCGGTTGTTAGCGGCGGTTTGTGTATATTGACCCATTGTCAAATCATATCACCAACCATAGGTGACTCCCGGACTGACAATGTACCTTACCCTACTAACAAAAAATTCCTTCCTGAGACAAACGTGGAGATGCAGCGATTCGCGGTCTTTTTAACAACGTTTGTCTTACTAACATTCCCTTCCATCCTCGATGACCGTAAGGACGTGGCCGGCGCCGTTATTGACCTTATTAAAGTTGAGAGCTCTCGACCTGTGTACATTGAGAATAGTAAGCTAGTCCCAAGCCCTATTCATTGGTTCCTTGTGCAATTTCGATTGCTCTGGTCAATCACGGAGTAGCAACTACGAATTGTGCGGTCATCTATGCTCATGCTCATGCTCAATACACAAATGGAAGAACACAAAGGGATATGTAGGTCATAATTGTCGAATTGTTGCTGTGATTTCAAAACTTGATACTGTTCTGCTATTGCTGATAAGTTGATCAATAGTACAACAATAACAAAACTTGTACTTCAACAAAACATGTTATTTAAATGCAATTTAGCTAATGTATATCAATAGCTTGATTATAACGAAATGAGATTGTCCAACAAAATTTGTTATGGAAAAGTTATGCCTTGATAATTTAATAATAACAAAACAAGATATAAAAACAGGTTATGCGATTTCGTAGTTATAAACTTGCTATTATCCTCTGCCGTACGGCAACCACGAGTCGATAGGTCCCGAAGTCGATAATTTGCAATTACGTTTGCTATGGTGATCGCCAGGTGCGACAATAAGGGAGGCTGTGCTGGAAGAAGGTGTTACAAAGGATAATGTTCTTGGAGACGGCAAAATCAATGAGGTACAAGCCATTTTCGGTAGTCAGCTAGTGAGCGCTAAACTTTCCAATCGGCGGTCTAAATTTCTTCTCCTGGCCTACCTGAGTCTTTAGGTCTCCTGTGATGATCTTGAAGTCGTGGCTTGGACAGCAGTTGTACTCTCTGGAGTCTGTTTGGTCAATAAAGCCGATGAAGCACTCAGCGTTCTTTCTGAGTGGAATACGCCAAGTCTTGAGTACTTTGTCCAAACGCTCCTACACCATCATCACAGCTTGGGTAGCTTCTCATTGCTCGATTCCGGACAATGAGAAAGCGCACTCTCTCTAGCTAAGGGGGGCGCTATTTGTTAAACCAAAAAAAACATTAGATAGTGTTTGGAACAAAGGCTTGATCGTAAAATTGAAAAATTTTAACTTTAAATATATACCTAGGTATTACATATTAAAATAATCCAAAATTATTTATTTTACCGAACACTTCAGGTTAACTATCAATATTTTAAGTCAGATGGGTTAAGTACAAAAGCCTGAATTACGAAAGGCTAAAATAGCAAAAGGCTGAATGCATCAAAAAGCTGAAATTACATAAGGCTGAAATAGTAATGCTAATTGGAAATAATTACATACATACACAGATTGTACGTTCTATTTGAAAATTTGCTTGTTGGTCGATTACTCAGCAGTGACATTTGCATTGGTTTTGCTTCAGCTTGACGTTTGGTCGTCCTGCCGTCCACTAGTTCGTTATTGGCCAAATTAAGCCATTTTAAGGGAACATGCTTCAGTTACTATGTTCTGACAACAATCTCCAGAACAAGTGTAGAATTAGCTACACGTTAATAAAAATAAAATAAAAAATCTTCGGAACAACAAACTTGAAAGAATAGCTCATGCTTAAAGAAGGGAAAGTTAACGATATAAATTATATCAGTTTCTTTTTTGTGTTCGTTGGTTAGCCTCATTAGCCTCTTTACAAAACTCAGTTTCCAAACTAAAGCTCATGATTACGCGTTCGGGCCAAGAACTTTTCATTATGAAAAATTTTCGGACTTCCTTTGGCATTGAGCAACTTCGTGTCTGTTACACGATATGCCAATCTGAGAAGCAGGCTTTATCTCAGTTGAAGTATAACTCCAAGAAAATGAAAAAGTGCTATAACTTATACATCAACCTTTTAAATTTTTTGCCTTTTGTAATTTCAGCCTTATTCTTTCTTTCTTCTTGGCGTAACGTCCTCATTGGGACAAAGCCTGCTTCTCAGCTTAGTGTTCTATGAGCACTTCCACAGTTATTAACTGAGAGCTTCCTCTGCCAATGACCATTTTGCATGCGTATATCGTGTGGCAGGCACGAAGATACTCTATGCCCAAGGAAGTCAAGGGAATTTCCTTTACGAAAAGACCGACCGGGAATCGAACCCGTCACCCTCAGCATGGTCATGCTGAATACCCGTGCGTTTACCACCTCGGCTATATGGGCCCTTAATTTCAGCCTTATGTTACAGTTTATTGAATTCAACCTTTGCCTTTCAGCCTGTTGTGCATTCAGCCTTTTAAAATTCAGGCTTATGTTACCATGCCAGTCAGATAGATTACCTGTAAGAGCTGGTATTCCACAAGGTTATAAAAATTTTTGAGCACCGTGCAGATTTCATTTTATATGAAATACAGATTTTTGAGCAAAAAAGGCTATTTTACTTATATTTGTATGGGATACAGATTTTTCACCCAAATTTTGTATAAGATACAGATTTTTGAAAAAAAAAATATACAGATTTTTCACACCATCATCTGGCATCCCTGCCTCCTACTTACATTTAGTACATTTATCCAACGAGGCTTCCCGAATTGGATAAATATGACGAGTGCTGTAAAATCAAGTTTGGCATCGAGTTGCATACAACATTTTTTGCAATGAGAAAAAATTATCACTGTAATATGATCATTTCTATCAGTATCATCATGCTTCCAATAAAGATAACAATGGATATGAGTCTGCTTGTCAGAGTAGCGTAGTACTTGGCGGAACGAAAATAAGGCCTTTTGCTGAATCGATGAAGTTTTGCCGAGGGGCTTCAAAATCATGCAAAAGATGATGTATTCAATTCAGTAGCAATTCATATACACTGAACGACGGCTTGCGGTTGAAATTAATATTCTGAGAGTCAAATACACAACTCCGCTAAATTTGTGCAGACTAAGTTTCGTTTCAATTCAACATATTAATGTTTTCAATTTTACCATGGACTCGATTTACAATTAAAACAAGTTTCTGTCGCCAACTGGATTCGAACCAAGAACCTTGAGATCACAAGGCTCGCACGCTACCATACAACACGGATACAAAACGCACACAAGAAGCGCTTGTTGGTCGATAATCAAGTCTTGTCATGGTATAATTTTAAAACATTTTTATGCTGGCCATTACCGCAAGCCGCCTTTAAGTGAACCACAATTCCAAGTAAATGCAATTTATTTGCTAAGACTAAAGCCTTTTATCCAAGTTTTTGAACCTTGGACATAGGATTAAGTTAGAACTGAGCTTACCGTAATTCAATGACACATATTGTCCTTTTACTGGCATTTTACCAGATTTGCTGGTATGTCTGAAACATACTGGAAAAACTTGTAATTAGAAGGCACGAAATGTTGCAAATTGACAAATTGAGAGATGAAGTTTGTGAAAAAAAAATCGGGATCTGGTGGGATTCGAACCCACGACTCCGTATTCGCTAGACCGGCGGCGCTTTAAGCAACTAAGCCACAGAAAAAGTAATGATTCTGCGAGATAAAAAGCCAGTTGGTCGTCAGAGCGTCCTTCCGTGCCGAGCTCTCGACGCATACCAATTAGACACCATCAAAACGAACTTCTTTCATAAAAATAATTCGCTCTCACTTTTAGTTAGTGGGCACAAACGTGGGTGTGTTGTAGATTGGCATCTAAGCCGAAAGAGAGATGGGTTTATGAAATAGGAGTGTTCACAGTGTGGCTTTGGAGTCAGTTTGGCTTTCTATTCCGCAGAATCGTTGCTTGTTCTGGGGCTTAGTTGGTTAAAGCGCCGGTCTAGCGAATACGGAGTCGAGGGTTCAAATCCCACCAGAACGCCATTTTTATTGCACTTAAAATACTACAATTAAAGCAAGAGCACAATCTGTGATGTGATCTGCCATATACGTCCCTGGAGAGCACTCCATGTGTGTGTGTGTCACGTCTTGGGATTTTGATTCCGGAATGAGTTGTGGGCGGAAGAGTCATATGAAGCATTCTTGGTGGGAAGTCACTAAAAAGACACATTGTTGACGCCAATGAGTCTCGATATTTCGGACGAAAACGGCTACTTTTCGTAAAGACTAGGGCATCAATTGACACATGAAAACACTAAACAGCAATATTGCATATTAACATACTGAACATAACTATTATTACGAAAAAATAGAGCACTACAAATGCATATTAAAATATAGCATATTGTAGTGGAACCTTACAAATGCGTAATAAACTAGGACTTCACACTTGGACAAATACAACACAGAACATATATTTTGCCCTGTTACCCTACTGGATAACAATTTCCGATGACAGGATGACGAGGTTTCATAAGTGTTGTTGGTCCATCAGTCAATCCTGTAATCGTATTTTTTTTTTCTCTGGCAGGTTGCCTTTTGTTCGCAGCATTCGTTGCTTTCATAGCTTGAGTTTTGTCTAGGAATTTCTAATCCTAAGGGGCACCCAATTCGGGTTTCATCACTAGAGTTCTATATCTTGAAGTTTGTGCCAGGGAAAGGTTTACATCTCTAGTACTTAATCACGGCCCGAAATGGTCTGAATGTTGGCAATCGAAATAGGATTGCGGGCCTCTATTCTGCCAGAGCCATATAAATGTGCATTAATACTAGGGAAATATTTACAAGTTAAAATGGCACACTTAACACAAAAATAAAACAAAAATAATACTATTTCATGAACAATACAAAATGCTTATAAACTACACTTTTAAATAAAGTAAAGACTAAGTCATAGATATGACAGAACAGAACAACATAATTCAAAAGTACCTTGAAATTTGGAAATCCCCAACACCTAAATGACGACATTAAAAGAAGCTTACAAATTACATGTACATTACTTCAAAAACAATCGTCCCACCACTTTCTACCATAGGTAACCTTCCGGGTCAATTTGCAGCAGTGTCTTTTTGGATGCCACTCCATTCGTGTACCTATGTCTGGTTAATTGCTTCAGAAGGATTATGTTCTTTCCTATTCAAAGCCTAGTTTAGTAGTTTCTGTGCTATTCGGCGATCATCTAGTAACCTTTCAAAAAGAAACCCAGCATAGATGAGACTGATATGCGATTACCAACAGCATAATAAGTAGGGTAGTGGACGTATTTTGACCCGGGGCATGTATTTTGGCCCACCCTGGGATTTTTATTACACTTATCATATAATCTTTACAAAATCTTGGCGAATGATTATTGCAAGTTCCAATAATCATTTGCCAAGATTTTGTAGGGATCATATGATAAATGCAATTAAAATCCCAGGGTGGGCCAAATACTTGCGCCGGGCAAAAATATGTCCACTACCCTACATGTATAAATTTTCTGCCATGTGCATTCCATACTTTCCCCAGTGAAATAATTATGTATAGTGAATCTCAAATCTGTCTTTTGATTCTATTTAGATGTCTATTCAATTTGATGAAATATTTGTCACCATACAATAAACTGCGATTTTTTTCATTTCTTTCTCAGTAACCGGATAACAGACCTCGGTAGTTGCACCTTCCTCGCGCTTTGTGAAAATCTTGAAGTGCTGGATCTTCGCGAGAACTTCGTTTCAGAGAATCCTTCATTCCGTCACATGCTGAAGGAAAACATTCCACAGCTCCGTTCCTTGAATGAGATTCCTTTCTCCGAAGTGGCTCGAGAGGAAAATTCCGACATGTCCAGCTCCGAGTATCGATCGAGCTCTTCGAGTAACGACGACGAACGTCGAGGCGGCCGCTGGGATGTAGGAGGCGCCGGCGATGGAGCTTGGAACGAACGGAGACTTCGACCGGCCACTAGTCAACAAGAGAGAACCGTTACTGTAGAGCTGTTGGACGATGCCCGGCCCGCTTCAGCTGGTAACTGAAACCCCACTTCAAGCGATGAAGAACCTCAAGACTGAAGATTTCTATTTTGTTACCCTTTTTTATCCACTAATCAGATGCTACTAAAATAAAGAGTCAGCTAACGTCCGGTGAGCCTATTTGCGGAACTATCGTTACAAAGGCGCGTCGAACACGACGGCAGCGCACCGCCTGGGGGGAATCTACTTCTTGTTCCAGCATGAGCAGCTCCGACTCATCGTACTCGAAAGATTTTCCCGATCGCCTACCGCAGAAGCACGTCGATTTGGAGCTGGGTGTTATCGGAATGCAAAACCATTCGAGCGGATCGGCAGCAGATGCCACAACCGGTGGCGATGATTCACAAAGTTTGCTACGAGCGGCGCGAATGTGGCGCCAACGATCGCTTCAAACGCGGGAAGCCATTCGGGAACAAGACCAGCTCACGAGGCAGATGAGCGACGGTTAGCAACGTCATGTGGGTTTAGATAAAGAACTTTGTTGTTGAACATAATTGTACAGGTTTTATTATTGCTAATAAACTCTTCATACTAGTTTTAAAAAGATAATCAGGTTAATCATAACACACACCCTGACAAGGAAAAGTGTATCAGTTATTCAGCTCAAGAAAATCGCGGATCATTTTGTTAACGAGTACAGGCTGATCCTGCTGCGTGTGATGTCCGGATCCGGGTACAACTCTGCATCTTAGGCGTGGCATGGCCTTCATCAACAGTTGTCCACTCTGCATGGTTATGAATTTGTCGTTTTCAGCCATCAAGTACATTACCTTTCAATCTCGGGTAATTTTGCCTCTTTGCGTAAGAAACTGAAATTCTCCCTATAGTAGTCGATCGCCCTCGTCAATGATCCAGGTTTTGAAAACGTGTACTTGTACACCTCCAAATCCAAACTGGTTAGGAAACCTCCCATGTTATCCTCAATGTATCGGAAATCTCTATTTTTGATGTAAAATTCCGGCAACCATGGCATCAAGAAGAAAAACGCATACCACGACATCCGAAATTGGCGCCAACTGGTTGCCAACAGCCTTCTGGTAACATCCAGCGATGGTGCTCCCATCATGATATAACGATCGATCATGTCCATGTGTTTCTGGACAAACTGAAAACCAACGATCGCGCCCCAATCATGTCCCACTAAGGTCACCTTTTCGTAACCCATCATCGTTACAAAACTTTTTACATCCTCGATCAATAAATCTAGTTGATAAGCAGATCGATCACTCGGAGCACTTGATCTTCCGTATCCCCGCATGTCCAGTGCAACCACCCGATAATCTTGGGAGAATTCCTTCATTTGATGACGCCAACTGAACCAGAACTCTGGAAATCCATGAAGAAACAGCATCAACGGTTTGTCCGGATTTCCATTTTCGATGTAGTGCAGCTTGACACCCTGGAAGAAAATTTGACCATCACTTAGTAACGAACACCAACATAACATTACAACAAAACTTACATTAACCTCGGCATATTTATGTCTCCCAAATGTAGGGTCATCCAGCACTGCAGGTGACAAGAACCGAGTCCTTGTTGACCAATAACGGTTCGGATCTACCACGAACTCAATCGCCGTTCTGAGCACAAACAGAACCGCGTAGAACGCACTGATAGAATAAATTACAATGGCTTGGACCGGGCGCAGGAGCAGCTGCATGGTTGCGTGTCGAATCGGATCTGAACTACTTTGCGCTGCCGATGAGGCAGAAGTACTTATGAATGGGTTTTAACTACAGTCGGTTGGTCATTTGGGTTGATCGGTGTAAGTTTTAGAACAAAGCTTGAGGAAAAATATCGATAGTAACGATTCGATCCACGCGGGATCAGAATAAAGCAAGTGATGGGATCAATCAAGTGACGGATCTACAAGAGGATCATCTCGTCCCGGACTTCCCGGGGCAAAAATCAAAAATCTCAAGAATATGATTACTTACTTACTTACTTACTTACTTACTTACTTACTTACTTACTTACTTACTTACTTACTTACTTACTTACTTACTTACTTACTTACTTACTTACTTACTTACTTACTTACTTACTTACTTACTTACTTACTTACTTACTTACTTACTTACTTACTTACTTACTTACTTACTTACTTACTTACTTACTTACTTACTTACTTACTTACTTACTTACTTACTTACTTACTTACTTACTTACTTACTTACTTACTTACTTACTTACTTACTTACTTACTTACTTACTTACTTACTTACTTACTTACTTACTTACTTACTTACTTACTTACTTACTTACTTTCTTACTTACTTACTTACTTACTTACTTACTTACTTACTTACTTACTTACTTACTTACTTACTTACTTACTTACTTACTTACTTACTTACTTACTTACTTACTTACTTACTTACTTACTTACTTACTTACTTACTTACTTACTTACTTACTTACTTACTTACTTACTTACTTACTTACTTACTTACTTACTTACTTACTTACTTACTTACTTACTTACTTACTTACTTACTTACTTACTTACTTACTTACTTACTTACTTACTTACTTACTTACTTACTTACTTACTTACTTACTTACTTACTTACTTACTTACTTACTTACTTACTTACTTACTTAATTACTTACTTACTTACTTACTTACTTACTTACTTACTTACTTACTTACTTACTTACTTACTTACTTACTTACTTACTTACTTACTTACTTACTTACTTACTTACTTACTTACTTACTTACTTACTTACTTACTTACTTACTTACTTACTTACTTACTTACTTACTTACTTACTTACTTACTTACTTACTTACTTACTTACTTACTTACTTACTTACTTACTTACTTACTTACTTACTTACTTACTTACTTACTTACTTACTTACTTACTTACTTACTTCAAAAGGAGGAAGACAAGAAGGGAGAGCTATTCAGAACCAATATTTTTCGTAAGAAAATGCAATAATAGCGATTACTATGGCAACGGCGGCCAGAAGGCAAATAGAGGTTGATGTGGCATTTCAGGAGTTCCAGGAGTTCAGGCGATACCAGGAGATTTGTTTTAGATTTATTACCGAAATTTTTAACTCGGGACTGGTTTATTTCGGAACCCATACCTTACTTTACTTCCGAAAGAAGAACTCACAATTCGTGAGTTTGTCGGGAGCGGGATTCGATCACAGGACTTTGGCTTGATAGGCACGTGTTTCAATCATGACAGGTCCGCTCTGGTACCAGGAGATCCCAGGAGCGTTCAAGTAGATCCTCGGGGATTTCAGGGAATAGCTGAAATTCACAGGGGCTTTTAAGGGGGTCTCAGAATCGTCTCTGAGGATTTCAGAGGTTACATGGGGTAATATGGGGTCTCAGAGGCATTTCAAGGGAGTTTCCCGGGTTCACAGAGGAGTTTCAGAGGTTCCCAGAAGGTGTCATGGGTGCCTCAGGGGGTCTCAGGAGCGTTTCAGGGAGTCTCAGGCAGTGATGATAAAAACTCAAATTCTCAAATCTCATGGTTGAGATGTTTCACGCGCGATTCTTGACTTGCCAAACTCATTGCATGTGGGGCGCTTCAGAGGGTATCAGAGGCTTCAGAGCGGTTTCAGGGGGTCTGGGGTGCTTCAGACCATTTAAATGCTCCTGAAATCCTCGTAATCCATTTAAAATAACCCTGAATGCCCTTTAAAGGCTCTTGAGACCCCCTGAAAGCCTATGAATTGCCTTGAAACTTCCCTAAAATCCCTTCAAACGACCCCCACAGCCCTTGCGATCCCTCTAGATAAAGACCGCCCCAGAAAGTATGGACGCAACAAGAAAATACTGTCATTTTAAAACTATTGATGTCTAGTTATTTTTGAAGGCCACATCCCGTTGGTCAACCTATTACCTAAGCAATTGTATATCGGTTTATGCAATTCCAGCAGTTTGTTTCAAAATACATGAACTTTCAGCGGAACATCATCGAAAAAATGTGCACAAATGATGTACATAGCTTGAAAGGTCACTTAGGAAATGAGCAAAATACGGAGGGAGTAAATGAGATAACCTTGCAAGCAGCCATCAGTAAACATGATAGGAATAACACGATTGAGCATATGCAAAAAATGGGTAAAGAATAAATATCCTTCTAATCTCGTTTGGATAAACGTATAATGGAGATATTTGAGCACAAGAAAAAACCTTCTAACTTACACAGAGCGGCATATGATCGAAAAAGTTACCATTTCGAATTCCAGTGATAATCGTGACAAAGAACGTTTGAATACTCGATCCTATAGTAAGCAGAAACAGTCAAAATAAAGCCCAAAATAAGAACCATCGATCAAGCCCAGACAACTGAAGACTAGGTGCATCCATACTTTCTGGGGCAGTCTTTAAACCTTAAACCGCTTGAAAACCCCGTAATCGATTAAAGACCGGTCCAGAAAGTATGGACGCAGTAAGAAAATACTGGCATTTCAAAACTATTGATGACTAGTTATTTTTGAAAGCTACATTCTGTTGGTCAACCTATTTTCTCAGCATTTGTATAGCGGTTTTTGCGATTCCATCAATTTGTTTCAAAAAACATGAGCTTTCAGCGAAACATCATCGAAAAAATGTGCACAAACGATGTACAGAGTTTGAAAGGTCACTTAGAAAATGAGCAAAATATGTTGAGAGTAAGTGAGAAAGTCGTGCAAGCAGCAATCAGCAACCATGGTGGGGATAACACGTTTGAGCATAGGCAAAAATTGGAAGAAAAATGAAGATCCTGCCAACCCTCGTTTGGATAAACAAATAATGAAGGTGTTTGAGCACAAGAAAAAACCTTCTAACTTACACAGAGCGGGGTATGACCAAAAAAGTTATCATTTCGAATTCCGATGTTCATCGTGGCAAAGAACGCTTGAATTATCGATCTTATAGTGAGCAGAAACAGTCAAAACGAAATCCGAAACAAGAACCATCAATCAGGCCCAGACAACTGAAGACTAGGTGCGTCCATACTTTTTGGGGCAGTCTTTAGTATGCCCCTGAAACCCCTTGGAACGCCTTTAAAAGTCACTAGAAACCCCAGAATCCCCATTAAAAGCGCCCCTGACGCTTTTAAACCATCCGGAACGCTCTTAAAACCTTAATGAAACCCTTGAAATTCTCAGAAATGCCTTGGAACGGCCCTGAAAGCCCTTGTAACGCTCTTTAAAGGCTCCTCAGATTCCCTTTGTCCCTCTGAATCCTTAAAATCACCAGTCCTCCTGACCTGACTTAGTCTTATTACAAAATCCCCTCCTTTAAGAGGAAACAAACCATCATTGCTTAGCAAAAACTCGTTTTCTCGCTGAAACCTCAACCAATGTTAATAAAAAAATTATCATTGCACTCCGGCCACCATCTGGATAACAGTGAAATAATTTTCAATTACGGTTTTGTGACTTAGAGGAAGAAAACTGCTTTTGAAAAATTGATGATTACTTATACTGAATGATGGTTATTTGAGCCTTAAGACTAACAATGGATCCAGTGCACTGATCGATTTCTCTACTTCGATTTTCTCTTCGGATTGTCTTGTAAATGTCTTCGGTTACTTTTCACAATTTGCTATGCATACATGTTTTTCCATTTCTATCGTGCACAATTTTATTTCAAAACGATTACGCTAATACACTCACATAATCTCATATGCACAATCTACAAATCATACCCGGGCAATATCTCTCCATCCCCCATCATATGTTGATATTTGCAGGACAAAATGGCTTTGTGTCATCATTTCATTATTCAATGGCGATTCACTCGTATGCCATCCACAGGGACACCTTGCGTTAGGTACCTACCCCGATGATCCTGTGTCACCACTGTTGGGCTGGTGGTATGCAACTTCATTATCTGCACGCAAAGTTACCGGTATGGGCGGCGGCACGATGAGCACCGGATGACCTGACCGTTGATCACACTACTGTCTGCTCTATTAGGTCAGGGGTAATATCGGATATTATTTTTCTCTATTTTAAAAGTCAATGATAGCAGTATGTGCATTACAAAAAGGCTCATATGTAGGGTGGTTGGATGTATTTTTTGTACATTGGCTTGCATTTTGAGCTTTCCGCATTATATGATTTGTTTTGTCTTATTAATTCGTAGAGAAGCAGAACAACAAAGCTTATATGACCTCTTTTCGAGAATGGAAATTTTTTCAACAAGGTTTTGAAACAGTTTTATTGCTACTCTTAATGTGGTTTGCAAAACCTCTCCGAGAGAGGTCCACTTAGCCGGAAGATGCTCTTAAAGAGGTTATCAAGAGGTTTTGAGTTTTATTAAATTGGTCATGAAGATCTCTTATAGAGCCGAACAAAACCTAAAATGTTACTTGGGATGCGACAAAAAAAATCAAATTATGCAGAAACCTCAAAATACAAGCCAATAGAAAACAAATAATAAAAGTTTCT